>NW_026595281.1:0-19126 GCF_907164565.1 Psammomys obesus | reverse complement strand
ATATATATATATATATATATATATATATATATATATATATATATATTATACATATATACTTACTATATATGTATAATTATATATATATAATTATACATATATAGTAAGTTTATATATTATATAGAACATAATATATTATAACATATAAATATAATATATAGAGCATATATAAATTAATATTATATAATATATACTAATTTGTATAAATATTATATATAAATATATGTCATATATATTTATATAAGACGTGATTGAAGAAGACATCCTTACGTTCACTCTCTGGTCTCCATCTGCGCTCTTGCAGGCAAGCACACTTGTATACACAGGTTCACACTGGTGTACACCACAAGCACACGTATGCGAAAATTTTGGTTTAGGTTGGTTCCCCAAAACAGAAATCACATTGGCAATAAGTAATCTCTTCAGGATATGTCATAGGAAATTTTACAACACTGTATCATAGTATTTATTGGTTCCCCTTTTTCCTCAAATTCGTCTCACACATATTAAAGCAAAATTATTCATAAAACCACATTTATTGAAGGTCTCTGACAGACAAACACAAGATGTGAAATGAAACAGAAATTAAGAAATGGTATTTCCTCTACTACCAGGCAAGACCAATTTCCTCTATCAGTTGTGGGGGTGGAGGCTGACTGACGTTTGCTCATCTCCCCCCTGCTGCTTCCATCTCCTTTCCATTTTCATTATCTTGGTTTCCAGTGCTGACAGCGTCTCAGCTTTCTCTTCTTCTAAATGTCAGCACCTCTTTTCCCCACCCACATTTACGCCCGAACCCATTCTCAGTAAACGTGTCTTTACTGAAGGTTTCCCTCTATGCCGAGCATTGCTGGAGAAATATTACAAAGCAGGTGTTTGAGTACTCTTAACTTCCCTGAGACTTATGCTCTGAGGGCTGCTTTCCTGAGAGAAGGCGGTAAACTGTTTGTAAAGGGGATGGGATGGGAGAGCAGGACTGTGTGAAGGGATGAAATGATTGACATCTATTTATGTGGCCAGCAAATAATACCTGTCTGCAGCCTTATCACTACACTTTGTTCCTAGAATTGGCACGTAGGTGTGTGTGTGTGTGTGTGTGTGTGTGTGTGTGTTTGTGTGTGGTGTGTGTGTATGCTTCTTGATACATGTGGAGGCCAGAGACTGAACATTTGGGAACCAGTTCTTGCCTTTCCCCTTGTAAGGCAGACATACTTATTTCTGTCACACTGTGTACTCCAGGCCACCTGGGCCTGGAGCTTCTGGGTGAGTCTCTTTATTCTGTCTCCCATAGTGCTGCCTGAGTCCTGGCACCACAGATGCCCACCACTACAGCTGATTGTTCATGACAGTGAACTCTGGATGGAACTCAGGTAGCTGGGCGTTGATGTTGAGCGCGCCTACCTGCTGGCTGAGTTCTCGTCCCACACTCCAGGTAGTTTTTTTTCTAAAGGAATGAGGGAATTTGAATCTCACAGGCCTGAGCTAAGAATACTCCCAGGGCAGATTAGCCATTTAATGACTCTGAGACCCAGAGCAGACCTGTGTAATGGGAGTATGGGAAACAGGAACACTGTGTTGTTGGAAGGTGTACAAGAGAAAACACCGGGAGTAGAGAAAACACTTCATAGAAATTGGTGCCTGAACCAGCCCCCCCCCCCCCCATTTCCTCTCTATAATCATGATTAGTTTGGAGTTCTCTATTCCACTGAAGTAGCAGAGAAATGTTCTGTGATACGGAGACACGTGGACTGAAACTTTGGGGCCAGAGAAAATATTCTGGAGTGATCCGACCCTCAAGGGCATGCACATCTCCCCAAGCCCATCAAACTGACATTCATGTGGTTCATTTAAAATACACTTCCCAAAGGAAAAGAACTACAAAAGTTTTTCTGGGTTCGAACTGGTGAGGAAGGGCTTTCTTGCTTTTCAATATTTGAATAATATTGAATAGAATTTTTCAGGATAGTATGCTGCTTAGAAATGGCTACGCTTCCTTGTATCGGTGAATTTAGAGTAATCGATAGATGTGTTGTTGTTTTACAAGCCTAAAAGGCTTGTTTTACAAGCCTTGTTTTACAAGCTGAGCAAACACATCTGAAAATTTAAAGCTTTCTTGAAAACAGATTGATTGGTACTGTGACGAGAGACAGAGCCATGCTGTTTGTTTAACAGAAAGAATTTGATCAAAGGCCAACAACCAGGCAAAAGTGAAGGATGAAAAACAAAAACGAAAGAACACAAAGATACCGTGTGGGCATCTAGTGCCAGAAGCAGCCATCATGACAGGGCCTAGAGGAGGCCGAAAACAGGTCTTAGGTAACTAGAGAAGGTGCTCTGGAGAGGTCACACTTGGGCCTCCACAGCAAAGATGTGTGAGCTGGGCAGGGAACGTGGCTCAGTGGTAGAGCCCCTGCCTGGTATGTGCGGCAACAAGCTCCAGTCTCCAGTGCTGGCAGAAGAGAGGGCTGCTGCAATTTGCCTCCGGGTTGGAATAATGGGCCCTGTGAGCCAGGGACCAAAGCCCTATGGATAGATGCTGCCTCCTTAGTATGTGTGAGGTTAGAAGCGTGATGAAGGTGGTTTTGTAAACATTGGAAAACATGCAGATTGGAATCGGCTGCCAGTGCGGGCCTCGTGCTGTGCTCTGACCGAAGCCCTATCAGAAGCCCTGCAAACACGCATCTTTCTTCCTTCTCCTGCCTGGCAGACACAGCTGGCGTCTGGACGGTCCCAGGACCAGAACTGCACAGCAAATAAGGAAGGGTGCCGAGGTACGAGAATTCAATATCAAACTCCTTTAATGACCATAGACCTCTCTGCTCAAAGATAAGGTGGGTTGGGGGGGGGGTTGATAGTTTTCTCTCCCCTTTCTTCCCAGCTCCTCATTCAAGACTAGGAAGATTTTCCACAGTGTAACAAGAAGTGCAGCTCAGTGATTTCCTTCCGAGTTGCCAAGATGCCAGTGCCTCTGAGACACCAAGTAGCTTCAAGACATGTGTATGTCACGTGGTGATAAGCTGTCCATACTTATGCTGGCTGACAGAGAATTGCTTTTCACTGTGTCTCATGATGCTATTAAGCACTCTCCATAGTTTCATTTAAAATATTTTTCTTTGTTCTTGTCGTAGGGCTGGAGATTGAACCGAAGCCTTGCACACGCTAAGCAAACTGCTGCTGAGCTGCACCTCCAGTCTAAGAAAGAGAATATTTACCTTCATGCAAACTTTGAAGGAAAGACACTCAGTAATGAATAGTTCTTCGTTTAATTATTTTACTGTTTGTAAAACTTCCCTGTTGAAATACAAATATTGAAGGACAAAAATAAAGATATGACACTCTTACATTTTCACAGACTTTGCAGCTATTGAAAGCTTACTATGAGGGGGGTCATGATGAACACTGTGGAGGTTATTTAGTCTTCATTGTGGGTCCTTAAGGTGAGAGCCATTTTTCATCTCCATAACACATTCAGGAAAGTTAGTACTGGTGAAGCTCTGTACCTAAGGTCACACAGACAAGTAGCAGCGCTAAGCCCGGAAACCAGGTCTTCTGATAAAAACCATCTAGAGAGGTTTTGTGGTCACTCATATCTTCTCTGGAATCCATTTCACACTTTCTTTGCATTGGGTCTAGGCTCAAGGTTTGGGCCATGAATGGGCCCAGGCTACTGTAATTATCATTTGATCCTGCATTCCTAGCCAAAGCTAACTTTCAAGATCAAACTTACGTAACTTTCATAGAACCCGAATACATGTTCTTTCCTGCCCTTGTGTTATTTGAGTTGTAATCTTAAAATGAACAAATCCCTTTCAACTTGAAATATTGTTTTTCTTCCTTGCATGCCTTCTGTTATTCACATTCTTTGCAAACAATCCTTGCTTTAAATGTCCAAAATCCCTGCACCCTACTTCCAGAGAATACCCCTGAGAGACTGAAACGGTCCACACTGCTGGAGCTCAGTATCACGTCGCTACTGCTGACGGTGGAGGAGAGGTGTAAATGTTTTTGCCCACCAGCTCTGTCTGTTTCACACGTTGGTTGTTGTTCAAGGGCACTCATCTGGGGCTAAGCCCTGAGTCTAGAAGGTGAATTTCTCTGTCTTTTTTACTCCCTTGCCAACACTGTGTTCAAGAGAAACAATGTGATATTTTATCCTCTTTAATAATGCTGGCATATGCTGTCTCTTGGTGGAGACAACTCACAACACAGACAGGGAGGGGATCCGTGGCAGATACAAACACAAACACAGTGAATGCAAGCCCTAATTAAAAAGTCTCCATTATTGATGCTGGCATTCATTTTTGGAGCCATTATGAGGTTACCTTTGCTGTGCTTCTTTATGGATAAAAAAAGCAGAGGCAAAGATGCTATTACAGCTGGCCAGCTGCTCGCAGAACCACAGCTTGAGGAAATAGTCTGTTGACTCCTGTTTCAGTATTCCACTACCTCCTGGCAAAATGAAATCATGTGTTTCATTCTTTATTTGTTCAACATGTATTTAGCCAGCACCTTCTCTGTGATGAGTTTTGGAGAACGTGGTGAACAGAACAGTGGGGTTACCTGAAGTCATTTTTGTGGAGGAATTTAAATTCAGAACATGGCTGCTCTGGCAAGAGATCACATCCAAAGACCTTCTAGGTCTGTGTGGACTGGCTGGAATACAGGAACACCTTTAATCTAGGAGACAGAGGCAAGAGGATCTCTGAGTTCAAGACCAGCCTGGTAATAGAGCAAGTTTCAGGCAAAGAAAAGCTTGGGTCTCCAGGCATGGTGGTACACGCCCTTGAACCCAGCACTCAGGAGACAAAGGCAGACCTCTGAGTTCTAGTCAGTTCTGTTCAGACAGTGCAGTTGAGTCAGTGAGGTGAGAGGCAGTGCAGTGGAGTTGAGTTCGTGGCAGCTCAGTTTGTGAAATTTGAAGGCAGTTTCTACCGGCACAGTTTTACAAAGAGAGGTTGAAGACAGAGAATAAGCTAGACACAGGTGAAGATACAATGAGCCAGAGAATGAGAAGGAAGCAGAAGATTAGAACAGATTGCTAGAGTTAGTTTGAGGCCAAGCAGTGCAAGTCAGTGAGAAAGCTAAGAGAAGCCAGTTAGAATCAGTCAGCTTGGAGAGGCGTTTGAGCCAGAACAGCTGAGTTGAACCAGCCAGCCTAGAGCTCAGAAGGAGCTAGAAAGGGCGAGCTTATTCAGCAGTTAAGTCTCAGAGGCTGAAAACACTCTAGGCCTGGATTAGACTGTATGGAGGCTAGAAGCTTCTCGGACTGGGGCTAGGGTGGCAGATGGAGGCTGTAAGCCTGGGAGATAACAATTCAATCAGGAAAATAGAAGATACTTCAACACCCCTACTTTTCCTTTTTACGTCTGCACCCTCCTTCTTAGTTTCTTATTTTCCATCAGCACCATTTAGTTCTCGAACTCCCTGAGTGAATCCGGTTTCCTGTTTGGCCCTTTTGTATACAATGCATCTCTAGTACTGCAAACAAAAACAAAACAAAACAGAAAAAACACTGCAGTAAATTTTTGTGATTATACTAAAATGTTATTTATTGCTTATCTGAAACTCAGATTTAAGTGGGTATCTTTTATTTAAGAATTCTTTAAGAAATACATCTTGTTAATTAATTTCAAAAACAATATATAGTAGATTGCTTTTCAGTTCAGGGTAGCCTCAAACTCATTATGTAGTCAAAGCAGACCCAGCCCTGTGATGATTCTCCTGCCTCAGCCTCCTGAGTGCTGCCAGGGCGCACCCTATGAGCCCCAACTTCTGTTTATCCACTCTCGCTCCGACCCTCTATTTCTTGAAGTACCAGTGTTTTTCACAATCTGCTTGTCTGCTCAGGCCTCTGCTGTTTTAACCTGAAGGAGGTCCACAGCCTCCGGGGCGCCAACCGGAAATGAAGCAACCATGGCTGAGGCGGTAGGTGGGCAAGGTCTAGGTCAAATTAGGGGATTTTGTCTCACATCTCCTTTCTTTGGAGGTCCCCATGCATTCATGTTACATTTGTTAAACTGCAAGTTCCCAGGACACAGGGACATGGTTCCATCCCTTCCAGTCATTCAAAGTGCAGTACCAAGCATGGCCCGAGCCTGAAGTGAGCTTGAGCAGGTCCTTGGAGAGGTTCTGTGTAAGGGGTGAGAGAGACACGAGGCTGGTTTTCACCGCATTCATTGCTTATGAAATTGCCAGCATTTTGTGTTTGTGTTGGGTGCTTTGATGTAAGTGTATTCATTTTATGTGTCTTTCCTAGCTGGAGCGTAGAAGTATCCTTTACTAAAAAGACCCTGATATTGGCCCTTAGGTAAGGTACTTAGGGGAACACTCCTCTTTAAAGCCCTGTGGCCCCCCTGCAAGCATAGCTTCACACATCCCATCCACAGAGTTTAAGGGAAGTTATAGGAAAATCAGCGGAACCAACCTTTGAACTTTCTAGATCAGATATATGAGTCATTAAATGGAGAAAATATAACTGTCTGCTGTTGTATTTTTTGTTATAGATAGCTGACCCTGCTGCTAATTGTCCAGGCTCAATACCAATTAAGGCACTCCCATTCTCTCTGCCCATGGCCCTGGAAACAACTTTGCTACTTTGTTCTTAGAAGATGACTCATTGATCTTGCTAAGATTAGAGTTTACTGGAATAATTAAAAAAATCCAGTAGTTTAAGCAAAATGAATGCCATTTTATTGCATAAAGAAAATACAGAGACGGGCTGTGTCATAATAAGTGGGTTTTGTTGTTGTTGTAGGTGTAAGGATTACTCCCAGTCACTCTGCCTCAAACAATAGTGTAGTCCATAGACCACCCCCATGGTCCAAGACAGTTCACACAATTACATGTCTGTATTCCAAAAAACAGGTTAGAAGAAAGGACGAAGGTATCGTTAATCTGATTTCCTTTCAGGAAATCCATGGAAGTCTCATACTCAACCAACTCGTTCAACAACAAATATTTTTAAAGTACCAATGTATACCATGTACCATTGGTACCATACAGACACCTAAGTTAACCTGGACTGATTGGGAATTTTAGCCACGTGGTTGGAATTGGCTGTAAGGAAGCTATGCGAACTGTCCAGGTAAAACCAGAACTTTCCCCACTAAGGTGGAAAAAGTAACCGTACAGACAACCAGCAATCAGTGCGGCATTGCCATCCAATGAGAGAAATAACATTTACATGGGGTATCCTGTCCTAACTTTATTTAGGTTCGTATTTGTGTATAAAGAAGTTTATTTAACACACAGTCTTGGAGGCTTAAAGGACAAGATTGGGAATCCTTATCTGTTTAGCCCCTGGCTGGTGGGGACCATCTTGGCTATCTCACAACACAGGAGGTGTCACTGGGATGGGAGAACATTTGCTGGAGAGATAGGAGGCTACAAGGCCCATGGCGCGTGACAGAAGGGAGAGCAGAAAGGATGTAAAACAGAGAAGATGCTTGGCTGCTGTCCTCAGGGCGTGCCAGCCGTCACAAGCCTGATCTCACAGCATAAACCTGGGCCTGTGAGCATCCAATTGCCGATCAAGGAGGAGCTCCAGAATAGGGACAGTCACCCTACAGTATATATGTGGAGGAACATATTCTTGGGCAACACTATTATAGCCAATGAATACATACAGTGAAAAATGTGCAAACGACTCTCATTTTTGACCATCTGTATTATCCTTCTTTTCAATGATAAAGAATTACTTATCATTCTTAATCTTTCTGAATCTAATATACTAGTTTTCATTTTGTTTCTATTTTAAAATTATGGTATCAGACGACATGTAAAATTATTCATTTGTGGGTGCTATTGTTTAAATCTTTTTAAAAATTAAATCTTCCTTCCTTCCTTCCAACTCCGACTCTAAGTAGGAGAGAAAGAAGGTTGGAAGGAAAAGGGGACATAGACCTCTTTAGACTTAGTTCCTTGGGGCAATTCCAATCTTCAGAGTCAGGATATCCAGCAGTCCAGCAAACCAGCAAATGCAACAGCAGCATGAGCAAGCAGCAGCCTTCTTCCTCCTTGGACTCCTGGAAATGTCTTTCTTCTCCTCTGCACTCTGGTATTTACACCCTCTCGGAGTCCTCAGAATTAAACTAACAGCACCCGGCAGAAAAAACATCCCTCTCCAAGCCACATTGATCAGCTGTGGACAAACGGAAAGCAGCTCCTTATCCCGCACTTGGGATTAAAACAAAAACCTGTGTACATAACACAACTGAGTTTTTAAACCCAAACTTTCACTACATTCATTCATTATTTCCATGCCACTACTAAGAATGGTCACTGTCTATATACTTATGTGTATGTTTCTGGAAAACATCATAAAGTAGTGTTCTCCAATTTTTCCATAACACATTTTGATCTGTATCTTCATTGGAAAAACTCCGACAAATTCCCATCATGTGACCATCTTGACCACTGAGCCATCTCTCCAGTCCCCAGTGCGGTTACTCTTAAAGTCTTACAACACAGTTTTGTTTTATGTGTGTGGAGTCCAGTGTATGTGTTCATATTCTTTTATATGTGTGTACAAGTGCTCACCAGTGAACTCATGTGTGAAGGCTGGAGGTCAATTTCTGACAACTTACTTTCTCTCCACCTTATTTTTTGGAGCTGGGTTTCTCACTGAACCCAGAGCTTGCCACTTCCGCTAACCCTGGCCGACAAGTTCTGGGGATCCACCCATGTCCCCTCCTAGTTCTGGGGTGACAGACATACTGTTTTTTTTTCTTTCTCACTTTTATTTATGACAAATATTTCCGATCTCTTCTGGTCAAAAGTTCTTTGAGACAATTCCATCAGCTTTAGCCAGCCAGAGAATAGATTCATCAGACTCGCCCATCCTGTGAATGGCTGTGCAGATAAGATAGGTTTTATACTGGCCATTAAACCGGCCTGTGACCTTGTCAACCTAGGCTACGTTCAACTGGATGGATGCGGTTGCTTGCGGAGCATTTCCACCACACTTGTTGGTCCACGAACTCGCCAGCGTCGTTCTGCGTATCCAGGACGTGCCTGCTAGCTGGTCTAGCAGGTGCGCAGAAAGGAAGTAGCTCCCAGACATACCGTTATGTCCAGGTTTTACATGGTGTGCTGGAGATCTGATTCAGTGCTTCCTATGCTTGCGTGGCAAACACTTCATTCAGTGGGCCCTATCCCAACTGCCATATACTTTACTTACAAATTCAAGTGTTGGGGAATGTGGCTGTTTCAAGTTTTTCCAACATATAATTTGAGTAAGGGATATGTTGAGTCTATCTGGGAAAAAAAGATGAGGAAGAGAATTTGGGGCATGGGCCTGGCTACTCGCAGTGAGTGTAAACCTCTCTATCAAACAAAGATAGGTTAACGTAAATTGCTCTAACTCTAGGGTTTGCGGATAGCAGGAGCCTCTGTAGTGAGGAGTTGCATGCGTCACAGACCAGAAGCTGTGTGACAGGAGCATGCTCACATCACCCCTCTTGGCCTTCTACTTCCCCAAGAGTTTCCCGTTGGTTCCACTCTAGAAACAGGCACAGCTGCAAGTTCTGATGTGGCTAACTAATGTCTAGGTCGTTCTTTCTGAGAAAAAGGGCCAACTAATGAGTATCCCAGCTTGAGACCCGTGCCGAGAGAGAGAGAGAAAGAGAGAGAGACCATCCCTGACACTATTGATGATATTCTGCTGATTCTGCTGTACTTGCAGACAGGAGCCTAGCATAACTGTCATCTGAGAGGCTTCACCCAGTGAATGATTGAAACAGACGCAGAGACCCACAGCCAAACATTAAGTGAAGCCTGGGAAATCCTTCAGAAGACAGAGAAGAAGGATTGAAAGAGCCAGAGCGGTCAAGGACACCACAGGCAAACCCACGGAATCAACAGGCCCATTTTAATTGGATTGTCTGGGGTTTTATATTTAGTTTTTTGAGTTCTTTGTATATTCTGGATACTAACTCTCGGTCAGACATGTGTCTGGTAAAGGCCTTTTCCCTGATCCGTAGGCTGCCTCTGTTAAGGTTCCTTTTTAAGTTTCTGTAGAGCTGCATTGGGCTGTTGATGGGATTGTGTTGAACCCTTGGATTGTTTTGGTGGATGACCAGTTCCCTCTTTTACCTCTATCTGACCAAATACCTGGCAGGAAGCAACTTAAGGGAGGGAGGATTTATTTGGGCTTAATGTTCAGGGAGTTATTCATGGCCTAGGTGAGAGTCAAGGCTTAGTGGCAGAGCATGAGTAGCTATTTGTCTCATATCTTGGCTCTGTAGTTAGGAGGCAGACAGCAGATAGGAAGTGGGGCCCACAATGTGAGACCAGGCTCCCAGTGACTCATGCACTAATGGTTCTTTCTAAAACAATGCAACTAGCACTGGGAGCCAACTGTCCAGATAAATGAGCCAACAGAAGATATTTCACATTCAAAGGACCACAGCAGCCTTCAAGCATCTTTCATGACCAGAAACCTCTTCTCAGTTAGAATCTGACTCAAAACTTCTACATGAAAGGAGAGCCGCTTTAACCAACAGCCATAGCTGATCCCACCCTGAGTCTGTGGCCACTTCTATACGCTTAAGGAAAGAATGTGAGAACTGCCACTCTCTTCGGACATGCTGTACTGGTTTATATTCAAGATTGCACATGTTCCAGGGCAAGCCAGGATGGGTGGGAATTGCCAGGCAACAAACAAAGAAGGGCTCTTTGTTAGAAGTGTTGGGGGATACGGGCAGTATGAAATGAAGTGGATGATGAAGTAGGGGCCTGGACTTGGGGCTTGGGGCACACATTCTGTTATCTCTCATTGCAGGAGCTGGCCCTGGGGGACTCCATCACACCAAAGAACCCAAAACAATGTTGCACTGTATCTCTAGGACAATTTGTCCCTCCCACCTACCTCTGCAGAGACATTTCCCATTCAGGCCGCCCCCAATCATGAGTACATTCTTTCTTTTTTCTTTTCTTTTCTGGTACTCAGGCTTTATCATCTGACTGACCCACCAGTGAGTCCTGTGCCACAGCAGCACTAGACCATGCTTTTTAGAAAGTTTGCAAATTCACTTCCAAGAACTGATGAAGTAGTTGTTTTCTTATTCAGGATGATGATAGCATAACAGGCAAGAGGAATCATTCATTTGGGAAAGTCTATTTTTGTAGGTATTGAAGTACTTAGGAGAATCCATGGTTTCTTTTCTCTAGCTGTATCCAAGGCTTATACCCCCAACAACCTCCACTGAAAAGTAAGGGTTTAGGGAAAATAGCTTGGGAAGTCAATGCCCAGTGCTTTGGAGGAAAAATCTGGAGAGTAGTTGCTGTAAATATGGATTGAGAAATCTTAACTTTTATAACTATCCCTCTTTTAATATGCACTTGCAACTTTTCTCATTACCAAATTTTACATCTCAGCAAATTTGGCATAGTGTCAGTGAGGTGAAATCCCTTGGCTCTCAGTACGAGCAGGTGCTGCTATGATTGTCTTAAAGATGCTTTGGAATGTTTTTATTTTGTATTTTTGTTGTTGTTGTTTTAAAGTCACAGAAAATGTTATCCTTTTAACCTATACCAGGTCTCTCTGTTAACGGCACAGGAAACCACAGTAATTTTATTAGAGTCAGCTACACAATTCTGAGTCTTTCATCAGTGTCCTAATCTACAGTTAAATAACTCAGGACAGTCTGACTAGCATGTGGTCCAGTGTTTGAACAGATGCAGGGAAGAGTGAGGAGGGGTGAGATCCTGGACAACAGACATTAGATGCATCCTTACTGTTGCTGGGACCAACCATAGGGGGGCAGTTTCTGTGGTCTAGAAGGCTGGGCAAGGAGACAACTGGGGCTTACGGGGATGCGCGTAACAACAAAGCTAGCCAACCAGGCCTTCAGACTAAGATGTGCTAGAGTAGGGGGAAGCCAGATAACTATTGGAGGAAGAGCAAACAGGGCTGGTGTCGGGCATCCACAGAAGACCTTCAGAGATGCCGGACCCCGTGACCACATGTCTTTTATCAGCGGTGTCTGGTTACTCTGAGGCTGCTGGTGTACAGACATTCCATAGAGAGACTACCCTGTGATCTAGTACCCTTGATCCCTATCGTTCCATTCATTGCCCAGAGTACTAGCGACCTGACTGGTCCTCAACCAAGGCGTGTGAACCTGGCCAATGATGCTCAGAACCTGTGATTGTGGACAGAGCTTGTGGTTTTGCTCCTAGGGAGAAGAGGGAGAAGAGGAAGAAGAGGAAACTCTGGAGAGCACTGCTGGGGAACTGGCAGCTTCCTGCCACTGGTACACCCTCCTCTCACCCTCCCCCTTCTGCCCCTTACCTGGGAGGGGGCTGTACCCTTGGCCTCATCCACCAAGGGTAGAGGTGCAAAATTCCAATCCAATTTCAGAAAACAGTTATCAAAAATGCCCCAAAGCTGCAGACACAACCTGGGTGCAAAAGGACTAACATAAAGATCCTAGGAATGTCTAGGACACACAGGAGACACACTTATTCTAACACAAGGCAAGGACCAGGGCAGCAAGACACAAAGCAAGGGGAAGATGAGCTTTGTGAGCCACAGAGTGGCTGCTTGGCAAAGCTACCTCTTCTGGCTCAGGATTTAGGTTCTCAGCCACACACACCCCCCCCCCACCCCCGTGCTCTGATCTGTGTATGGAAAACGGCCCCAGCGGTGTTGTTTTCAGCTTTGGTAACAATGCTCAATCAAACAGGTCCTGACAGGAAAGCTGTGGCATTTAGTCTGTTTTCTATTGCTGTAACAGAATACTTAGCACCAGGCAGTTTACAAAGAAAATAGGTTTATTTTGGCTCATGTTTTTGGATGCTGGGAAGTTCAAGATCAGGAAGGCCTGTAAGGTTAAGTCCTCATGTGTATTCATTCATAGCGAGGGGAGTGGGAAGCAGAAGGAAGGGCAAAGAGAAGAGACAAAACACGCGAGGTAGCCTTACTTTAGAAAGCCTACCCTCTCATTTACTGTCATTCCTTGAGACCGAGGGCTCACCCCTTATTCCTGAGGGCCCAGCCTCCATGACTTCCCATTAGAAACCACCTCCCAATAGCGCGTGTTGAAGAACAGAGTTCCAACATGAGTCTTGGTGTAGACAAAACACATTTGCATTATAGCATGCCCAAACAGGAAGAATAAGGAGCCAGTTATAACAGGCTGGGTGAGGGAGGTTAAAGGAACCAGACAGGAGGGTCAAACACAGGGAGCAGGGTGGGGCCACAAAAACACAGTTCTAGAAAGAAGCTGTCTAGTAGTAACTGGGGGTTGGTAGAAGCAAACGGCCAATCAGAAGAGACCTAGCAACAGGGGGCTGTCCTGGTTTGAACATGAAGTGTCCACCACAGGCTCATGTGCTTGAACGCCTGGTCCCTCAACTGACGGTACTATTACAGAACATTCGGGAGGTGGAGCCTACCTAGGTCAGTTGTCACATGGGGCTATGTTATCCCTGGATCCTTCCCATGATGCCTTCGCTTCTTCCTGGTCCAGCCTCCATGTTGCAGTTGCCGTACTTTGCCACGGGCACAGACAGAGATGCCTCCACCATTAACACCTTCTCTTCCACAACGGACTGTGCCCACTGAAGCCTTGAGCCGCAATAGACCTTTTCTCCTATGAGTTGCTTCTGTTGGGAAAAGCAGCTGATACAGAGCCCAGGAAATAAAACCCTGACTTTACTCTTGTCCGGTGTTTCCCGAGAGTGGTTGCTCCTTAGCTGGAGTCCATGGTGAGAAGACAGACATGTAGAGCAGACTTGCAATGGCCGTGTGTGCTGATTCGATCTACAGAGCTACAGCGGTGCTCTCTGTGTCAAGGGATGGAATTGAGGTATTTGAGGTTGAAGTAGGTAATCCGAGGTTGCTGGCTGTGAAGTTGATGAACTACCTCACCCCGTGAACCAAAGCACAAGAACAAGGCTGCTTGTTGGGGGTATTCGTCCTGGCTATAGAGCAGTCCTGCGGAGGGCGAGGGCATCTAGAGGGCACTCTCCCTGAAGGCCCAGGAGTCCCCATCTCTTAGCATCTTCCCACCCCAGAGATGTAGCCTGAGGCAGTGCTGGCAAGCATGCGCCCAGATGACACCTTTTCCTAGAGAAAATTCCTAATGCTGTCTCAATCTTCTTCTATCTTCTGTGCTAAGCGCCCGCTCATGAAGGTGTAAAGCAGCTGACAGGAGCTGAGTTTGCACAGCTAATCACAGTGGTCAGAGCACCTACTGACCAAGCACGGTAATCACAGCAGGAGTTTTCCTCATCTGTGCTGACCACTAAAAGCCTTAGTTTAGCTGCTGAATTAGTGAATGCGCCTCAGGCAATAAAGTGTTTGGGGTTTGTTGGTTTGTTTGTTTGTTTGTGTGTTTGTTTTAAAGACAAGCCAACAAAGCATAAAGCCATCTTTCCAATTCTGGAAAGTCTCTTCCTACAGGCTAGTTACTGTCCCCTGACACCAGTAACTGCTAACTGACTCATTCCACTTACAACACCAAGCAAGAGAGGGAACCAACCTGCAAAGAAGTAGTCCTGGATTTCCCTTTGTGGGTGGTCCCACAGCTCCTTCAGCATACAACCTTTCACCCCGAGAAAATCTTTCCTAGCTTTCTCTAGATTTCGGCACTGTCATTATTACCCAACTGCTGGATTTCCAGTGAATTCTCGATTTGTTCATATTCTATGGAACTTGTTTAAATGTA
The DNA here is from genome assembly GCF_907164565.1 of Psammomys obesus. Classification (NCBI taxonomy): domain Eukaryota; kingdom Metazoa; phylum Chordata; class Mammalia; order Rodentia; family Muridae; genus Psammomys; species Psammomys obesus. Next base: position 4,454 of record NW_026595281.1, on the reverse strand, counting down.
TGCCACTTGTTGCTGTGACCACGGAAGTGCTGGGAAATAACTCTTGGGGGCAGGCCAGTCCTCAAAACAGAAGCACTCACCCTTTGCTTCCTTTTCAATTTCTTTGGATCAATCTGGGCTACCACAACATCTGGACACTGACCCAATTCCATCCTTCCTTTGGGCTCCAATAGCAACAGCTGGGTCATCAACTCTTCAACTGTTGCTTCTAATGGTAACCAACGTGGCCTTTAATCCCACTCATTCTTACTAGTGAACATGCCCAGTCTAGGTCACAGATGTGGAGGAAAACAGAAAACTTAGAGCCAGCAGGAATAAACAAAACAAAACGAAACAAAAAATAAAACTCAAAACCACATGCTTCTCCAGGACAGACTGTCCTGGGGAGGTGATGTTTGAGGAACTGGGGAGACTGTGAAGCCTGAATATATAAAAACTCCTTTATACCACAAGAGATGGGCGTGCAGGGTTGCTGTGACCAGTGGGAAAGGTCTGGGAGAGAGAGAGGACAAGAAGTGGTTTATGAGGGCAGGGTGACGGAACACCAAGATGAAGACACCAGCACAGCAGGTACGAGTCCTTGAGCATCAACTTTGTCAGCCTGACCTGGTTGGGTTTCATTATATCATCTTTTAGCTTCATCATTGTATGCCAAGCACTGTTCTAAAAACTTAGAGAACAGCAGAGGGCAACCTAGGAAAAATTGCTGGTTGGCAGGGAGCTGGAAATCTAGTGGGGGAAAAAGAGAGACAGAGAAAATATGATAAACAAATAAGTAATGAAATAACATCACAACATGTAACAGACTAAATAATAGAGAAGTAGGGGAGCTGGAAAGACAGAGGCATGAAGCAATGGGCTGCGATTTTACACGAGGAGGCCTCAGATGAAGAATTAGTCATGGATGTATCTGCAGGAAGAACACTCCAGTCTGAGGAAGCAGTTGGGCCAAGACCACAAGGCAGATGTGCAGCATACTTGAGAAACAGCAAGAAGTTTGTTTTGGGCCATGGGGAGATTAGGGTGATGAAGAAGTCACAAAGAGATAACTGATTCATGTTAGCTAGAGTTCTAAGGGTCAGTGAAAAACAAAACACAAAACACCTGGCTTTTACTGATAGAACAACGTGAGTCAGTGCAGGTATTTAAGAAGCTATTTGGCATTACCCCAATATGAGAGCGTAAGGGCTGGATCAGAATCAAGGAGAGTGGAAAAGAGGCTAGAGCAGTAATGCTGGTGACATGTGGTTCTATTCCGTCCAGCTAGGAGCAGGGGAAATGATGGAAAGCGATGGGATTCTGGATCTCTTAGGAAGCTGATTTGGGAAAGTTATTTAATACCATCAAACACTGTTTATAAGTTGGCGGGACAGAAACAATGTACAGCACACACAAAAATCAACACAAAATGAATCAAAGAACTAAAGACAGTAGTTCTAAACACTATGATGTTCTCAGGAGAAAGCAGGGGAAATATTCACACCATTGCATTTGGCAATGATTTGTTGGATATCAACACCAAAATATCTAACAAAAACTAGATAACTTGAACGTCATCAAAAGTAAAACTTTTGTAGAATAAAGAATACCATCAAGAATATGAAAAAGCAACTCACAGAAAGGAGGAAATATTTACAAATTTCATCTGTTAAGCAAACAATTGCCAAGATGTAACAATAACTCTATCTCAGAATCACCAATGCATGTGACCCAACTGAGCAACAGACAAAGAGCTGAATAAGCATCACTTTAAAGAAGATACAGAACTGGGCAATAAGCACACAAAAAGAACCTGCATATCATAGGCCATTTAGGAATGCAAATATCACTCAAACCCACAGAGATGTCTCTTCCTAGGGGAAAAAAATGGAAAAGAACAAGTGACAGCAAAGATGTGGAGAAATCAGGACTCCGTGGAAACCAAGAGGTTTGGAAAAAAAAATACAAAAGACATGCAGAAATCCCACTGTGTGATAGTTTTGATAGTTTTTATAGTGTTTTATGTCTCAGAGTTCAGGGCAAAGCCGTCACTGAGATCTCTGGGGCACTTGGATTTCCAAGTTAGGCCACCGTTTAGATCCTCTGGAAATGACATGTCCTAATGGAGGTCTCTGGACTTTGATTCTGTTTTTGTTTTTCTGAGTCCAAAAAGACGCTCCAGTTTGCCTCCTTTAATTAGTAGAGTGTTTGTAAATAGGGAAGCATCCTTTGGAGAGGCAAAGGCCTGTGGCTGAGTGGAAATCTGAGAGGAAAAGGAGGCCTCTCAAGACACAAGACTCATTCAAGATCCTGTTCTCATGAGTGAGTCAGGGAGACCGGGCTGGGGACAGGGGAGGCTGAGAGGTGCGTCCCAGGAGAATCCCGTTTCCTTGTGCTCTTAACAACAGGTACTGAGCTCCATGGTACTCCTGCTGAGGCAGAGAGAGGCCCACACTTTGTCAGGAGATTCTAAAAGTATGACTTCTCCCCAAGAACCTCGTCTCAGATTTAGTTAAGTGAATCCTGTGATACAACCAGTAGCTGCTTATGCTTCACTGACACATGGGGAGGAGAGCATGAAGGGAGGAGATGAGATCAATGTACATGACACACATGCGTGATAATAACGGAGCAACGGTGAGGAGAGCAGAATGGGGGAGGATGTGAATGACATCAGTGTACCTAATACACGTGTGATAATATCATAATGAAGCCCATTAATTTTACATAATACATAAACAATAGTTCCAAAAAAGGGAACCTTCTAAAACTGGCAAACATCATCGATAAAGGCAATAGCTGTGGCAGACTGACTGTCCCTAACAATGTCCTCTGACTTTCTAATCGTCCAGCTCTGTAAGCTGCCAGGAGAATGTTTATTTTGAAACTTAGTAAGTAGGGATCAAGAGTCCAGTGTGTGCCTTCAAAATACAAACAGTTCCACTGGACAGCTAACTGGCACAGGAGCGGATGTTTCTCTAGATACAATACACCAACAAATGAATGAGGGAGAAATAATGGCACTGGAATGTCAACATTATACAATATTGAGGGTATTAAAGGTATAATATAAGTCTCCATGACCCTGAACAACAAACACAGCGGTGCCTCCAGGTAAAGGGCTCAGACTCTGCAAAGCACTCTTCACTCTGAGCAATCGGCCTGGATTCTAACTATTCTTGGGATCCAATTACTCATGTATAGGAAATACAAAGCACAGAGATTCACACCTGAGTGGAAGGGCTACTAAGAAAATTTCTAGACCTGCGGGTCTCAGCCTTCCTAATGCTGTAACCTTTTAATACATTTCCTCATGTTGTGGTGACTCCCGACCATAAAAAAAATATTTCGTTGCTACTTCATAACTGTAATTTTGCTACTGTTGTGAAGAGTAATTAAATGTCTGGTGTGCGGGATATCTGGTATGCAGACAGAGCTGCTGCTCTGTAGGTTAGGACACGGCTTTCCTGAGAGGGAACACAAGCAGAACTCTAGGCAAGCTGGCTGAGTTCTACTTGAATGGACAGAGGTTAAAGAAAAGCTACAGTAGGGAGTGTTGATCAGAGGTAAAGTGTGTTCTGAGCACGTGCGTGGTTCTAGGTTTGATTTCTAACACTAAAAACACAAGATGTCTCTGTAATTAACTGACACATTCGTTCATCGGCCACAACTTTCTTCAGATTTTGGATTCATGTTATTTTAATGTTAAAACAATTTCAAATAATCAGTGAGTCTGAAGGCAGATTTCAGTTTATAAACACACACACACACACACACACACACACACACACACACACACACAGCCTGGGGAAGGGGGTTGAGACTCAGCTCTAGGAGAAACGAGTGAAGAGGATGTGGACAGTGTGGAAGGAGCATCATGCTCCAGGAGTTATTCCAAGAGGCAAAGGGCAGTCCCAGCCTTCTGCTGGGAAATAGCAGCCATGGCTCTAGGGACCAGAGAATGGAGAGATTCTGGGAATTGTTGAGCTACAGAAAAACTGATGCAGATTGCATCCTGGCAACCCAATGACATGAAAAGGACGAAATGATAAGGCTTTCGATTTTGCCAGCAACCACATTCAAATAGTCTGGCCAGCCTTCAAAAAGCTGAGCGTAGGATCATCACATTGTCTAGCTACTCAGTTCCTAAAGAATTGAAAACAGGTACTCCAACAAACATGTGAACAGCCATTTCATGTGCCCAAGATGACATGATCTAATGTCAAGAAAGGATGAAGAGAGAAACAAATGGTGGTGTGTATGTATGTGCCCTGGACTGTTTGGTGAGGAAAGGGAGAAAGGACACACGTGTGCTGCACATGGATGAATCTTAAAAGCAATGTTCTTATGAAGAAAAAAAAAAACAAACAGAAATGAAAGATTGCATGGTATTTGAACCCATTTACATTAGTTATCCAGAATAGGTAGACACACACACACACACACACACACACACACACACACACACACACACA
>NW_026595280.1:0-25684 GCF_907164565.1 Psammomys obesus | reverse complement strand
ACACACACACACACACACACACACACACACACACACACACACACACAAACAGATTAAACCTCCTCCTGTCACTGGCTATATCAACCACACTCTAAAGCAGGTTCCTTTAGGCACCAGTAGTTGACCAACATAAAACAGACTCTATGTTTGTACTTTTTGTTTTGTTTGTTTGTTTGTTTGTTTTTTTACTGTTTTAAAATACTTCATTTTCATTTTTGTTTTTAGGTTTTTTTAGGTTTTTTTTTTTCTTTTAAGAGAAGAAAGAGACAGAGCACACACATGCACACTTGATCATGAAGTTGGATAGGTAAGGAGGTGGGGAGGACCTAGGAAGATCTGGAGAAAGGGAAAGAAAAATGATCTAAAATTGTGTGAAGAGAATTTTAATAAAAATTTAAATAATTAAATCCTTAAAAATATATTATTTGGCCAAATACTCTTAGTATCTTGCAAAGTGCTATGTGTTTTGCACTTTATCTGTATAAATTCCATCTACACTGGAACCCTGGCACACATCCCTGAGGGACTTGAATGAGAGTTAAGGACACTTCCCTTAGAACAGAAGTGTAAGGTCCAGGGCTTCGGCCATTTTTGTGGGATCTCATCTGAATGTTGTAAAGCACTCCTGGATTTCCTTTAAAGCCTCGGGACTAATTCACTTTTGCTCTTTCCTCTTTGGTTTGTGACAAAATGGTGTTGCTGAGTTTGAGTAGAAACAGCGCTGTGGGTACTACAAGCTTGGACCTTAGCTTAAACAACGAGAATACAAGAGTAATAGTGGTTAAAAGTCTATTGTTGTCCTGTTTTCCACCAACAAGTCAAATATTTTTTCAAGAACCAAAATATGAGGGCCAGGTGAGATGACCGGGGTGAAGTCACTCACTTAGCAGATCTGACATCCTGAATTTGATCCCTAGATCCCTGCACGGAAGTGGGAAACTGATTCCCAAGTTGTCCTCTGACCTCCACACAGATTCCATGGCATGAGTGTGCCATGCCATGAAATATTTAGGAAGACTAGCATCTCAGGCTGGTCCTGAACTTGCCATGTAGCTGAGGATGACCCGGAACTTCTCCAACCTCTGCCTCCTAAATTATGAGATTACAGGTATGTGCCACCACACCCAGTTCATCCAGTTCTGAGGATCGAACCCAGGACGTTGTATATGCTACACAACTACTCTGACAAATGAGCATATCACCAGGCTATAATTCTCTTTTCTTGACAACTCTATGCAGAGGCCTCTTCATATTCAAGGGATCTTGATTCCTGAAGCCAATGAGGCCACTGTATGTACTTTTGGCACATTAAAGGAAGATTAAAGGCATGCACTATCACACCCAGACAATCTGACCCTATTACACAACATCTCCTCTACCTTAATAAGAGGCCACTTATGAAACAAGAGTGTGCCAAAAATTAATCCCCAGAGTGATGAGAGGAGTTGAAACTAGTTATTCAATAAAGTTAAACCTTGAAGTGGAGAGGAGACTTGAACATCTCTGTACCAATGGAGGAAATAGCTATTAAAAGAGCCAGCTTTAAATTGTCTGCACAGTGGACAAGCCAATGACTTGCCTGGAGTTTTTCCTCAGAGTGATTTCTTACCTTTCCCGTAGCAAGCAGTTTATGACCTGACTTCCATAACTCCGACCAACCAAACAGACCAATGAAAATTCTCCAATGTAACAAGGACCCCCAGACCTTAGCACAACTGACTCCATGATGGAAGTACCATTTAGGCTGTAAAACTCAGCACGTAGACAGCACCACCTGCCAAAAATGAAAACAAAGACCTAATCCATCAAAGTCCATAGTCCTGGGAAAGTCTCTAACTGCACTGACCTTGCTTTTTGGCTCTGGAGTTCTGCTTCTGGCTAACTGTTCCTGTTAACTAAAATATGTCAGCCGAGGACATGGTTTTTGTGGTTAAAAGCTCACTCTGAAAAAGGCTCAGGGCTACATTGGGATCCCAAACACCCAGAGTAATTGCTAGCTGGCTAATAAAGACTTTCTATTGGCTTGAACCTGTGTCTGATCAGTCTTCTCTGGTGAACACTCTACAACACGTGGAGTTTGGAGTTGAGGGCAAGATATGTTGAGTTGTTTTTTGTTTGTTTGTTTGTTTGTTTTTGTTTTTGTTTTTTGGCTGCGAGACTGTCAAGAAGGGCTGCTAAAAGAAAGTGCTCTTCAGCACAAAAAAGCTTTTGATACAGCATCTCACCTCACCTTAACCAAAAAAACAACTTGGCATCCATTTGCAAGGGAGTTTAGTCTAAGAGCTTAATACCTCAGCAAAGTAGATAAGAATCTGCACATTCTGGGTGGCTGTGATAAGAAATAAATTGGGTGTTCCCACAGTTGAATTTTTAATGCTTATTCTGATTAACTTGTTATGCATTTCAAGATATCAGACTTATGATATCAAGAGTAAGTTTTTGTTTTGTTTTTTTAAGGCATTCCTCAGGCTAATGAAATGTCTCAGCATGTGAAGGCTCTTGGTGCCAAGCCTGACAACTGAGGTCAGTCCCTGGAACTTACCTAGAGAAATGGATCAGTGGTTGAGAGTACATACTTTCAGAGTATTCAAGTTTCCTTCCTAGCATCATAGATGGCGGTTCACAACCACATGTAACTCCAGCTTGGGGGTGGGGGGAGATCAGCTGCCTTGCCTTACATGCTGGACTTACACGAACACACCCACAGTCACACATGTACTCAGAAACAGTAAAAACCAAATCTTTCAAAAATGTCGACGAAATCTCTGATCCATATTTATCACCCTGCACAAAACTAAAGTCCAAGTGGATCACAGACCTCAATATAAAACCAGACACACTAAACCTGTTAGAAGAAAAAGTGGGGAAGAGCCTTGACCTCACTGGCACAGGAGACAACTTCCTGAACAGAACACCAACAGCACAGGCTCTAAGAGAAACAATAAATGGGACCTCATGAAACTGAAAAGCTTCTGTAAAGCAAAGGATACTGTCATCAGAACAAAACTACAGCCTATAGATAGGGAAAGAATCTTCACCAACCCTATATCTGACAGAAAGCTAATATCCAGTATATATAAAGAACTCAAGAAGATAAACAGCAACAAATCAAGTAATCCAATTAAAAAATGGGGTACAGAGCTAAACAGAGAATTCTCAATAGAGGAATATCGAATGGCAGAGAAACACTTAAAGAAACTTTAAATGCCCTTAGTCATCAGGGAAATGCAAATCAAAACAACCCCGAGATTTCACCTTACACCCATCAGAATGGCTAAGATGAATAACTCAAGTGACAACACATGCTGGAGAGGATGTGGTGAAAGGGGAACCCTCCTCCACTGCTGGTGGGAATGTAAACTTGTACAACCACTTTGGAAATCAATCTGGTGCTTTCTCAGACAATTAGGAATAGCGCTTCCTCAAGATCCAGCTATACCACTCCTAGACATGTATCCAAAAGATGCTCAAATATACAACAAGGGCATTTGCTCAGCCATGTTTGTAGCAGCTTTATTTGTAATAGCCAGAAGCTGGAAACAGCCCAGATGCTCCTCAGTTGAGGAATGGATACAGAAATTGTGGTACATCTACACAATGGAATATTACTCAGTGATAAGAAGAAAAAAAAACAAAAACGAAAACAAAAAACAAACAAACAAACAAAACAAAACAAGGAAATCATGAAATTTGCAGGTAAATGGTGGGAACTGGAAAAGATCCCAGAAGCAGAAAGACACACAGGGTATATACTCACTAATAAGTGGATACTAGACATATAATATAGGATAAACATACTAAAATCTGTACACCTAAGGAAATAATCAGGAAGGAGAACTCTGGCTAAGATGCTCAATCCCCATCCAGAAAGGCAAAGAGGATGGACATGGGAGGAGGGAGAAAACAGGGAACAGGACAGGAGCCTACCACAGAGGGCCTCTGAAAGGCTCTCAGGGTATCAAAACATATGCTGAGACTCATAGCCAAACTTTGGGCAGAGTTCAGGTAATCTTATGAAAGAAGTGGGAGATAGAAAGACCTGGAGAGGACAGGAGCTCCACAAGGACAGCAACAGATCCAAAAAGTCTGGGCACAGGGGTCTTTTCTAAAACTGATACCCAGCTGAGGACCATTTATGGAGATGGCCTGGAACCCCTGCACAGAGGTAGCCTATGGCAGTTCAGTATCCAAGTGGCCTCCATAGTAATGGAGACAGGGACTGTCTCTGACATGAGCTGATTGGCCTGCTCTTTGATCACCTCCCCTTGAGGGGGAGCAGCCTCACCAGGCCACAGAAGAAGACAATGCAGCCAGTCCTGATGAGACTTGATAGACTAGGATTAGAGGGAAAGGGAGGAGGACCTCCCTTTTTAGTGGACTGGGAGAGTGACACGGGTGGGGAAGAGGGAGAGTGAGATTGGGTGGGGAGGATGGAGGGAGGTACAGGGGGGATACAAAGTGAATAAACTGCAATTAATAAAAATAAAAATAATTAAATAAAAAAGTCTGCGAAATCAACAGATGTGTCAGTGCTCTTTGATCTTATCAATGGTGTGAATTTGAAACACCATGACTCATGAGCCATGTACTAAGCCAAGAGTAAAACCTATAAGGCACTGAGCTTTAGGAAACTGGCTTGAATGATTCAGAATGAGTAGTAAGGTTGAGTGAGTCACTGCTGGGCATTATTGAATACTTTGTCAAAATCAGTCCATTTGATTCCTGGAACAGTCTTGTCGGGTGGGTAGTTACCATCATGCCCACTACCCAGATGGGTCAACCAGGGCAGAGCAACTCAACCAATTATCTACAAAGGACTTACCCTTCCTTCCTTCCTTCCTTCCTTCCTTCCTTCCTTCCTTCCTTCCTTTCTTTCTTTCTTTCTTTCTTTCTTTCTTTCTTTCTTTCTTTCTTTCTTGTTTTCTTTCTAAATTTTCTGTCTCAGCCAGTTTACCTTGAATTAAATCTGAATTTTGAATTCTGGGGGTAATACTGACTGGTTTAACTCTACAGTGTTGGTAGAAATTGGCGAATTTCAATAAACTGCAGCATAAATAAAGCGGAGGGCTTGAACTGCCCCTGATACCTAAAGCTGACTCTGTCCCTTACTGTCCCTTGGTCCTTTCAATCTGACTACTCTATCAATGTAAATCTTTGCTTTCTGAGCTGCCCTTCCTTCCCTAGACTTGGAAGAACACCACCCAGACTGCCAGTTCTTTACCAAAGGCAACTGTAAAGCCTTATATGTTTGGTCAAATAATTCCTTACAAGGATGGGAAGGCCACCAATAGTGAAAGCATGCTAAAGAACATACATGAGAAAGCATGAGGTTGGAATCTTACTTTCCTATGCCCCAAATTAACTCAAAATAGACCAGATATATAAACTCTAAAATAATAAAATCTTTGTATGAAAACATTGGGAGAAAGCATAATGAAATGCAATTTGGCAATAATTTGTCTATAGCACCACACATAAATAATACACACACACACACACACACACACACACACACGTAAAAACAGACACATCAGACTGCTAAAAAGAAAGGTCACTATCAAAAAGGTAAAAAGGCAATCCAGAGAATGAGAAGAAATACTATATATCATAGGTGTGGTTAGAGATTAATTAATACACAGTATGATTGCCAGTCTTCGTCGCCAGTGTTGTTGGATCAACTAAGAGACGTGCCTCTTAGTAGGTCTGTGTTGGATGTTTTTGTTTGTTTATTTGTTTTGCACTTTCCCCCTGTGATATATACATGAGAAAACAGCTTAAAGTAGGAAGAGGTTATTTCACACATTCAGATGCTTCTGTCCATTTCACTGGGTCCCATGGTTCTGACTTGTGGTGAGACAGTCCATCATGGCAGCCAGAAAGTGGAAAGAGAGGTAATTCCTGCTGGAATGGGCTTCTTCTCTGTTCCCAGGTTATTGGGTGGGACCACCCAAATTTAGGCTGGGCCTTTTCCTCCTCAGACAATCCTCTCTGGAAATGCCCTCAAGGACCAACCAAGGTGTGTTTTCCTAACTCCTCGGGCATGTCTCAATCCAATTCAGCTGACGATCAAGACCCCAGACATGATAATACTGGTGAATGGACTGAAAGTTTAGAGCTTTGTGTTCCTTTTTAATTATCAAAACAGATTAGAAGAAACAACCTAAAAGGGAAATGTTTTATTTCAGTTTCAGCTCAGCGTTGGCTGGGTTTATTGTTTTGGGCCTGAGTCAAGGAAGAGTATGGCTGTGGAGAGTGATAGAGTGTTCCTCTGATGACAACCAGGAAAGAGAGATGGCAAGAGACAGGAAGGGGGCAGGGAAAAGATACACTGCACAGTTACAGTCCCATGACCTGCTTACTCTAATAAAGTCCTAACACCTAAGCTTTCAGCATTTCCCAAAATAGCACAAACTGGCTGGGGACTTGTGAGCCCAAAAGATGTCCCTAATCCTTTCGTTGAAAAAGCTCAATTCAAAGGCTCATGAATTTTCAACCTAAAAGAACTAAAAGCTTGGGAAGAAGATGGAAAATGAATGGGTATGGGTTGATGAATGGGTACGGGTTATCGTTTAGAAAATGAAGTTCTGCAGTGTTACTGCACAGGAGGGCAACTATAGACAACAATAACGTTCTCTCTGCCCTGCAGAGATAGAAGAAACAATTTTAAAAGGTTGTTGTTGCTGTTGTTGGTTTGGTTTTTACTGTAAAGAAGTAAATGGGTTGAAGAGATGGCTCAGTGGTTTAAGATCACCCGTTGCTTTCCAGAGGGCCCAGGTTCAATCTATAGCACATGCATGGCGGCTTAAAACCATTCATAACTCTAGTTCCAGGGATCCAATGCCCTCTTCTTGCCTCCACCCCATGGCATGCCTGTAGTGCATACTTACATGCAAATGATATTCCCATACGCATAAATAAATCTTTTTAAAAAGAAATATTTGAGCAGGTATTCTATATTCTAATGCTTAATTAGACTTAAGCATTGCACAGCATGTAATGTTTAAACATTACAGTGTCCCACCAATATGTATTACTTTTTATGTTTTCATGTGTTAATAAAAATTGTGTTCATTAGCTTTTTGTTGCTGTTATGAATCATTCCTGATGCCAGCAGGGACAGAATGCCCCACACTCTGCCTTCCTCCCTCTTTGAAGATCCTTTATTCCCTTCCAGAACCTCCAGGCATCAATGGTGCCGCTCATTGTTAGGGTAGGTCGTTCGCTCACTTACTCAGTCCTTCCCGGAAACATCTTCGCAGACACACCGAGATGTGCGCTACCCTAATCTCTTGGCCATATCTCTCGGTTCGCTCAAGTTGAGAGTCAAGAAGAACTGGCACAAAAATCAGTTGCAGTTTTGAAAAGAATCGAGAACTTGTAGGACAAATATTGCTTGACTAAAGTTAAGAGAGGGCAGCTTAAGATCCAGCCTCGGTGGGAGACAGCTTCTGAAGTGGATTCCAGTCAGGGTTCAACGACACTCTATAAGCGAAAAGCTGACCTTGCCATTTGCACTGTGTTACATGACTCAGGACCAAGAAAGACCTGTAGGAACAAGGACTGTGGTGGAGTTCCACTACAGAATTACTGCATCCCAGGTATAGTGTTTATTTAAAAATAAATGTCTGGGGTTAGAGAGCTGGCTCAGTGGTTTAAAATGCTTGCTGCCTTTGCGGAGGACCCTGGTTCAGTTCACCAGCAAGAAGGCGGCATCTTATAACCGTCTGTAACCCCAGTTCTGTGGAATCTGACACTTTCTTCTGGCCTCTGCCAGAGCCAGGCACACAGGCTGGGGCAGATACATGCGAGCAAAGCCTCATACACAGAAGATATGAAACAAATCTTAAAAATGAGTCAACATAGGGGGGCTGGCGTGGCGGTGCATCCTTTTCATCCCGTCATGGAGGAGGAAGCAGGAGGCAGGCAGGTCTCTGAGAGTTCTGGGGCAGCCTGGTCTACATAGCACGTTCTGGGACAGCCAGAGCTACATAGACCCTGACTCAAAGGGGGAAAAAAAAAGGTAAAATGAATTTATGAAGATTAATGTAAATGGATCAATGTACAGACAGGCTATTTTAATGTGTTCTCAAGACCAAGTCTTCAGCAGCTGGCTGGCTTTGAAGTCTATGTAGCTGAGGCTGGTCTTGAACTTCTGACTTTCCTGGCTAAGAACTGAGATTACAGGCATATGTCACCATACTTGATGAAGTCTATCATTTTTTAAAGGATGTTTTGGTTTTTTTTTTTTTAATTTTTCTACTTTACACATTAAGAAAAGAAATCAATAGCTTTATTTTTCTGGGAGAATTAGATTTTCTGTGATCTTTAGAGAAATTACTTTCAAGGCTTGCTTGTGATCTCATTATTTCTGAAATAGGAGGTTTTAAAAGTTCTGTTTTGGTAAAGATACAGCTAACTAGAGAGAATAAATGAAAATGATATTGTAGAAGTTGGATCACTACAAATTAGTTATCCAACTATTTGAGGAGGAAGAAGGTAAATAGTGAAAAACAAAAACAAAGCTTTGAGTGAGAAGGAAGGCTCTTGGTTGTAGAAAAGACTCAAGAAAGAATTTTCTTAAAGCTTGAAGAGCCACATTTATTCTTTGCCAGGAGGACCCGATACAAAGCCTGGGGAGGAGCCATGAGGTCACTCTGCTAGGAGCTCCTGCAGCTAGCTGCCAAGGGAGGGAGCACTCCAAAACCTCCGGGCCTTGACACTTCAGACAAGGCACAGAAGGACTCACATTTACAGCATTTTATGGTTAATTGAGAGAAACACTTATATTCAGTCCCGAGGGGAGAAACTAATTACAGTTACAGTGTGTTATCATGAACTCTAAGCTTTTTATTTAGCGTCTGCAAGAGCCCCGTGAAACCACTTTATACGCAGGTAAATGGAGGGAAGAGACAGCTAGCTTGCACTGAGTCATATAGTATGCAGGTAGCTGAGGTGAGCATCGGAGTCTACACGCACTTACTTCTCTGAATAAGCCCTAGACTGATTAGGGGTTGATTTTAAGTGGGGACAAGAAGGTTACATCATAAAAAGGCAAATGTTGAGACATTGGGTTTGGTACCAAAAGAACACTTTTTTTTTTCTTTTTCTTTTTAAATAGTCAAAAAACCTCTGGTTTCAAATCACCACTTGGCTGCTTATCAGTCCCACAGCTTTGGGTTAGTTCATTTTCTCTGTCTCACTTTTCTCATCTGTGACAGACAGTTATTGGCAGCACTGACTTTAGACAGTGCCATTAGGACCAACCATGAAAGATCCAAATGCACACAGTCATTAACTCAGAGGACACCTGTACCTTCTTTCACCTGCGTTTCATCTCCTTGGACAGTAATCTTTGTACTAGAGGAGCTGTAAAGAGAGAGATTACAAATGCAGGTGGGTTGTCCCAATCAGATTTTAACAGACTGATAAGTGATAGGCAGTTTGAGTTGTGACATCAATTTGAGAGTCATTGACTGATAAGGCAGCTATAGATATGAACACAGAATAGTCCTAAGGGAGGATGCTGCATAAGGAGAATAGATGGTTTGAGAATGAAACCATGTGCCTTTTAAATATGGCAGTCACAAGAGTAACAGCCTGGGCCCTGCCTACCCCCAGTAAGTCAGGTTCAGCCACTGTCGTTAAGAGTTTCTCAGGGATGACAGGAAACTAGGCAACACCTGCCTCCCTTTCTCATAAAGTCCCAACCAAATGGAGGTACAACTCCACCACAGTTCATTCTGGGGAACCAATGAGTTTATTAGGCTTACCTACAGAGCAATGGGTGAGAAGTTAGGAGCAAGCAGCCACACTAGAAGGTCAGTACCCTACATGGATGATAATGCCCTTGTGGCTCTGGAGATGGAGCCCTGTCCATAGTCCTTCCCAGCCTGTACCTCTATCTTCTTCCTGGGGCCATTTGCAATTAGATAGGAAAGAATTGCATGCAGCTGGATGGAGAGGCATGACTGGATACTTGGGTGGGAGTCCCATGACCTCCCCTGCCTTTCCTTCTATGGAAACTATCAAGAGTCAACAAGCCCACAAGCCCACCTGTGACCATCTTTTGCAAGTGACGCAGGTAATCTTGGGACGACTAATGTATTGTTAGTTTATCAACAGTCAAGAAGGCCAGCTGTGGTGACCTCTTACTCGCAGGCACAGCTGAACGCATGGCAATGGTGGCAGTTTGGCTTGGAGATGAGTCTACATCAGAGCCACCCATCCTTAAGAAGCCAATGGTGCAAACAACTGACAGTGAAAAGCAGAAAGGGGAGAACTGTTCTATGTGGCCACATTGAGAAAAGAGACAAAGAGGTCCAGTGACCTCCCAGGTCCATATTCTCAATTCGGCCACACTAAATAACTCCCCTTCCCTTGCTTTTTATTATGACGTGCTTTTTGGTTTACTGAAAAAGGGTGGCTCAGCCTAGTTTATTGGGTCCACGAAGTTTTTGGCTCTGACTCTTAGTAAATCTGACAACAAACTCACAGACCATGAAGAGACAGAAGGCATTTTTGGATGTCTACCATTTGCAGCGAGTTGACCCCAGAGGGAGAAGAGAAGTGTGAGGGCTCAGCCAGAGAAGACTTCACACTGCTATTTAGGAGAAATACTTTGGGAACTCAAAGAAATAATCTTTGCCACCACTGGTCAAAACACATAAAAAGAACTCCCTATTCCAGGAATGTAGCATTTGCAAATGAGCACAGCTGCTTTCATTTAGACACAGAAGCCTCCTCAAATCTATGAAGATAAAGTACCATCAACTACCCAACTGACTTTTCGGAGGACTTTATAAAGAGATTTTCTCTGTTTACATGCACTTGTCGCATGTGAGTGTATGTGCATGCATGTACAACATGCAGAAATGCACGTATTTTTGTGTGTGCATCTGAAAGTATATGCTGAGGTTGAAGTCTGGAATCTTCCGTGATTGCTGCTCACCTGAATCTTTCTGGCACTCTCTCAGTCCAGCCCAGAGATTAATATGGCTTGACTTGCTGGCCATCTCGCCCCAGGGATTTCCTTTCTCAGGCTGGACTTAAAAGCCAGCCCTCAATGCCCTGGCACATATGTGTGTCTATGGATCTGGATTGCAGTCCTCCTGCCTGCTTGTCAGTTTAATCCCCTAATCCCTGAACTAAAAACAAAATGCAAGAAGGGAATGAATAAAAAGAAAGAAAAAGAAAGGAAAGGAGATGGCAGGCAAGAAGGAAGCAAAAAGTGCATTCAGTCACTTGAATTAACATTCAAACTAATTTTTTATTTCAAGTGTCAAATATAAAAAAGAATCAGTTAAAGCACCCAGAAAAGTGGTTCCTATAATCCTATGTTTATATTACCACATCCCTTCCATCTAAAGAGTTCTTCTGAAACATAGACCTTTCAGGAACCATGAGTAGACTTTACAACTCTTTCCCATTTCCTGTGTGCACACCAAATCTTATACAAGAGATAAGATTTTGAGTCAGGCTGACTCCGACTGAAATATGAATGCTAGCAATTAACCAGAGATATCACATTTGATCAACTATTTAACCTTGCTGACCCTTGATTGTGCTATTTTGGCAGTAAGAATTGTATTGGGTTTTTGGTGCAGATTAAATGAAATGATATGTATAATGCCCCAAACAAATAGATGTGTAATAAATGGTAGCCTTGAAGGTATTTAATATGGAGATAAGACCAGCCAAAAGAACAAAATAAACCAGAAAACATTCCTTGAGAGAAAGAAAGAGGTGTAGGCAGAACAAGAAAACTCTAGCACTTTTCATTCTTATTAGGGAAGCTGTGTGAGTTCAGAGGCCATTTGGGATGCTGAAATCTGCAGAGAGTAATTCACACTATATCTGTCAAGGGATGTGCTGCTGGAGTTCATTTCGAGGCTAGCTATGGAGATAAGCTTGCCCGCCCCCCCCCCCCCACACTCTTAGAGTGTCCTCCAAGAGCCCTTGATCAGGGATGGGCTGGTCACACAGTCCTGTTCTAGGAGAACAAGAAAATAATAAAACAGCCCAGAATAAAAATACCGTGGCTTAGAAACAGAAAGAGATTAAATACTTTGAGTTAAAATACTGTGTTACATAAATAGGCAGATCATTCCAAAGGACCTTCTCCAAGCAAAAGCCTGGCTACAGTTTATGCCATGATCGAAAACTACCATGCTACTAGTAACTAATTAAAGTCTCACCCAGGATAAGATTTTCTGCCCTGGACTCTTTTTGTTTGTCACAGGCTCCAGCGGACTATTTTGTTACGAAGGCACCCTAAATCTGCAGCTCACTGTTTTATTATTTTACTCCAGCTTGTTATATACTTAGTAAACTCATTGATTCAAAAGGACAAGAAAGAAAACAGAACTCAGAAGATGGCAAGAAATCTCCGCCAGTTTCAAGAGTTCAAAGTTCATTTTAACTCTGTTCACATTCAAATGAAACTTGAACTCCTCTTAAGGGATCCGAGTGAAATCAACTATCTGGTTTAGCATGTGTACAGAAACCTAGTTTACTAGTTGCTGCTATGATTAACTATCTGTCAAAGGCACCTTGGAGGAGAGGTTCATTTGGGCTCACAATATGAGGAATGTAGTCCACCATGGCAGTGTTTATGGCCGTGGTAGATAGCTAGGGCATCTCTTATCTCCAGGGCAGAGAAAGAGCTGAGAATGAGACGGGGAGCAGGGCTGGAATACAAGCCTCAAGGCCAACTTCTAGTCTCTCACTCCTGCCAGTGTCCATCCCCGATTCCCCAGAGGTTCACAGCTTCCCGAAACAGCACTGCCAGTTGGTTAAGCAAGTGTTGAGATGCATGAGCCAGTGGAGATACTTCACATTCAACTGTAACAGTGACAGCTTAGCGGTTCAAGGGAAAAGTGGTTCCTAGGCGACACTTCTAAGGTGACCCACCGACCTCCACGCAGCCAGTGAGGGGAGGAGGGTGGGCCTGCACACATCAAGGAAGAGTGGACCCCTTTATTCTAGCTCAGCGGTTCTCAACCTGCGGGAGCACGTCACGTGTCACACATTCTGCATATCGGATGTTTACATTACAATTCATAATAGATGCAAAATTATTATAATAAAATTATAAAATTCTTAGAATAAAATAGCAATGAAATAATTTTACAGTGGGGGGGGTCACCACAACACGAGGAACTGTATTAGGAAGGAATATTTCATATTCCCTAAAGGAATATGAAGGAATATGAAATATACTCATGTGGAGGGAGAAAGAGAACCAAACAGGTGGGAGAACCCGGAGGGCCAGCTGGTTTTGCCATTCCTACTTCTCTTTGTTGGTTTGTGCATTACCACCTAGGAACTATTTGCATATCTTCAAGTGACAGAATTTTTGCATTGGTTTGAAAAAAATTGCTTCTCCCAGTGGATGGGCTGCCTTCCAAAGCTGACCAGTTTAGTTCTCTTCCTCTGAATCTTTCAAAATCTCAAGAGGAAAAAAATGGTTATAATGACTTCCTTCAAGCAGAAGCTCTTTGCAGCTGCAACGATGTCACTTCCCAGTTCTCAGATCCTGCTGTGTCTGAAATCAGTCTCCATAGGTTTCCTGTATTAGCCTGAGTCACCCCAGCATCCTTCCAATAAGTCCCTTTTCTCCTGAAGCCAGGAGAGAACTCCAAGCCACTGAATTGCCACACAGTTTACAGAAAAAGGGATTTGTGAAACCAAGTGTGTGATGGGAGTCAATCTATGAAGCTATTTCGGGGGGGGGGGGGGCAAGGAGCCAGAAGGCCTGCCAATTAATTTCCCAGGCTTCCTTGCAGTTGCAGCTAGATTTTTGGTAAAGGTTGGTCTTGGGGTAAGACTAATAGAATGAAAGACGAGAAAAGCTGTGAGTGAAACTGGGGATGGAGGGGACCATGGACTCCTAAGTTTTTACAGCTTCAGGAGGCATGCAGACCTTCAGCTTCCTGGAAGATAGCAGCCACATTGTTTAATGGCAGCAGCGGTTACAGAAAGGCGAGCAGACAGCCCTGTGTTAAAGCCCAGCTCCAGTATCTGTTTACACTGTTTATTCTGGGCAAAAAAAAAAAAAAAAAAAGCTAAGCTTCAGTTTCCTTCATAGGGGCGTTATGTAGATGAACGACATAAAGCTGTGTACATAATACAACATATGAAAAGGGTCTGGCATTCAGAAACCACTTTAGGCATTTCAGTTTTCTGTATTACCTTCCCTTGGCACTTGCCAGAGCATGGTCTGGATTTATGAACACAGATTCCTAAGATTTCATCTCAGTTAATCTTGTCCTGAGAACTAAGGTGCAATTTAAAAAAAAACAAAACAAAAAACTATAACAACAACATCAAAAGCTAGCTCACAACAGAAATGTAGTCTGTGAGAAAGTCAAATATAGGGGAAATTCAGTAGTGTATCTGGTAGGGAATGCTAGATGAAATTTCTAGAAAACCTGTTTTTCAGAAGAGAAATGTGATGCCAAAACAAAAGTGTCACTTTGGGTACATCTGGTTCAAACATAAGTGAGGAGTCCTAGTCAGAAGACTTATGGCCCTGTGCAAGCAGGGACATTACATGCATTTTTGTAAGAAAGAAACTGGCTGCAGCTCTTACTGCAGATATTTTTATAACTGAGCTATTTCTTATCTGTTTGTGCAGAAATTTCATATTTCCTAGGGTTTTGTATGAGTCGTAGCAGATGTCGAGAGAGAAAAAAAATGCATCTTATCACAGGATCTCCTGCACACTCTCAGTGCACAGACACTAAAGAGAAGCATTTGGAGTCAAGAGGGAATAAATAGAAATGACCAGAAGGCCTGGATAATGGCTTTGCACACAAAGATGCTGTTTCTGGATCACTAGCTCATGCAGTGCCAGTTAGGGGGATGCTTTAAGGACCCTCACCTCTGACCATCTAAGTTTAGATGAGAAAACACTAGGATCTGTTCCTAAGTTACAAGCGGGTCTGAAAGGTCTCCTGAGCTTGGTAGGAGCTCTCCTCGGAAGGCACTAGCACTTGTCTTCTGGGCTGGTGTGGGCTGGCTTCTTGCCTCTAAGAGAAGGAGTACCAGGGAAGAATCAGGTCACACAACAGTGTGAGGCTAGTGAGGGAGCCTCCCAATGAGAATTCCCCAACTTTTGACTCCAGCCACTTATTTGCAATGTAGTCGTCAGTTTAAGGGTACTCGATTTCCCATCTTTCCTTTAATATTATAAAAAAACAAAAAATAAATAAATAAAACAAAACAAAAAGTCCTCAACATTCTTAGCCACTGGGGAATTGTAAATTAAAACTACTTTAAGATCCCATCCCACCACAGTTGGAATGGCCATTATACCAGGAAGACAAATGCCAACAACTGGCAGAAAGGAAATTTACATACTGTTGGGGGGAATGTAAACGAGCCCAACAACTTTGGAAATCAGCCTGGAGGTTTCTCAAAATACTAAATCCTCTGAGTCCCTCCGTTCCAAGATGGATGAAGCTGTGGCAGTCCTGCAGGCTCATCATGCCAAAAAGGAAGCTGCCCAGAGGGTGGGCACAGTTGCTGCTGCCAACTCCTAGACAAGGAAAGAGAGTCAAAAGCCAGATAATCCCTCACAGCATTCAGCTAAGGTCAGAAGACTGCCTACTTCGTCTGTGGACCTCCACACCCAGAACCACAAGTTGCAAATTCAATAGGTCATTTTGTATCAAAAGGTCAATTATGAAGCACCTAGAATTGTTCAATTATGAGAATTATATTCTCTGGGTTCAGATCTGGCCCAGATGGTGATAACTTTTTTTTTTTCTATTGTGGGTTCTGACTTTATTTTTCCCCCCGAAACTGGTTTTGATGTCCCCATGACTTAAGTTTCTCAACAAAAAAATAAATTGTCTATAAAACTTGCACAAAAAGAAAAAGCAAAAAGAAAGACAGGCAGAAAGAAGGAAAGAAAGAAACTGCCCTATAACCTAGTATGGTGGTTTGAATAAAAATGGCCTCCATAGGCCCATATTAGAAAGTGTGGCCCACTGGGGGTGGGCTTTGTGGTTTCAGAAACTCAAACCAGGCCTAGTGGCTCCCTGTCCCTTCTTGCTGCCTTCAGATTCATATATAGAACTCTCACCTACCTCTCCAGCACCATGTCTGCCTACATGCCACCATGCGTCCTGCTACGATGACAGTGAACCAACCCTCTGAACTGTAAGCCAGCCCTAATGAAATGTTTTCCTTTATAAGAGTTGCATGGAGTCTCTTCACAGCAGTAAAACCCTAACTGAGACACCCCGCTATACCACTCCTGAAGTATTCACAATGGAATTAGATTCTACTGCAGAGACATTTGCAAAGCCATGTTTATTTGCTGCTAGGAAATGGAGTCAACTTTAATGTTTATCAGCAGTTGAATGAATACAAAAACAGAGGCACATACACACAATGGCACATCATGTGGCTGTAAGGGAAAATGAATTCATGGAATTTGCAGATAAATAGCTGGACCTGGAGACAGAATATGTTAAATGAGGTAAGGCAGGCCCAGAAAGACAAATACTGCGTGTTCCCTTTCATATGAGGAGCCTAGGTTCAAATCCTTTGTTTTGTGTTCAAACAGGGGCACAAGTAGGACTAGAAAGGGGGCTTCTGGTGGGAGGCTTACATGCTAAGGAGGGGAAATAGTAGGTTGTAGGTAAAACAAAAGTAGGTATGTGGAATGCTATAGGCAGACAGCTTAGGCAGGGAGGGATGTAGAGGCAGAGGGAAAACAAGGCTGTGGAAGGCAAGGCTAACCCAGAGGATCAGTTCTGTGAACACCCATTTAGAAGCCTGCTAGCTCACAACCCAATCAAAAGAGTACTAGAGCCAGCCAAAATTCCGGATGACCCCGTACCCAGGCTCATGCAGGAAGCAATAATACTCTTTGTGGGCTATGTATATGTTTAAAAACAAAACAAAACATGATATTGGGATGAGGGATATGGGTAGAGATGGAGGAAAAAAAGGGAATATTTATGGTAATTTTCAATACAAAATGTATAAAAATTTCCAAGAATAAAAAAATATTTTTACTAGTATAGGTGGTTTGGGAAAACATTTTTTCCAGAAATGGATAGGGAAAGAGAGTAGTCCTATTGTTCATCTGAGACAAATCCATTGTAGTGCGGAAGAACACTCTTCCGTGTTGAGGGCAGGGATGGGTGACACATTTTGTCAGCAGCTGTCCGAGCTTAGGAGCAGTGTGCAGCTCCAGGAGAGGAAGAGCTGATTGCGGAAATTCTGCTAAAAATGACAAGATGTCTCAGTGAACGCTAAGCTCGCCAAAAGGCTGCCAGTGTCCACAGCCCCTTCAGCATCTCACTCGCAACGAGGCAGCTGGCAGGCGATATCTGTGTCCTTCGGTCCCCCACCCCCACTCCCCCACCCCGTAAACTGCAACATTAACACTGAACTTGGGCTATGATGGGTGAGTGCTGTGAGACAGGCATGGACTTGCTTTGGCTATGAAACAATAAAAAGATATTCCCTTTGGAAACCCAATTCGATTTACTTAGACCAAACATGCTAAGCAGGTGCAGATTTTCCACTAACAAGCTTATGATGCAAGCTTTTGGATCTTTCTTTTTTAATGTCCCATTTGTAATAGGACAGCAAGCCAACTTCTGCTGTTCTGAGGACCACAAATCCCTTCTTTTCAATGTAAAGGTATGCTGAACACAGAGATTTCTACCGACAATAGAATGTTTGGCAACTAGCCTGCAATATGTGTGTGTGTGTGTGTATTTTCATGTGAGGTTTAGAAGTTCTTTGGAAAGCTCTTTGGTACACATGACCTAGTTTGCTACAATATTATGACAAATGCAGTTTCCAGGCAAAATGGATTAAGGGGTATTGTTCGGGTGAGAGGACACAGTTAGAATGAAGAAAGGGAACTGGTATTTAACGATAATCCAGCACTGTCAATACCACGCTCTGTGGAAGAAAAGATTTGCGATGGAAGAAATGCTACTCCGTATTCTAGCAATCTGATTATCTACTTGATGTTATTTGAACATTATTTAAAATGACATATTACAAACATCACATTACCTCACTATTAGGTACAATTTTGTTTTCGCATGCCAGCTAAAAAACTAAATAGTCCATGTCTGTCAATTGTTTCTTACTTCAGACTCTTGAACAGAGTAACTAGAAGCATTGGGACCTTTCTTAGAACCATAGAATCCTAGGATTTCAAGGTTCTTCCCTAGTGCTGCAAAGATACTAGAGTAGAGAAAAAAGGAAAATTCAGAGTTTAAACAATTTTTTTACATGACTTGTATTTTTTTTTAAGGATAATGTAGGTCATGTGGTTAGGCAGGGATATAAATAAATCTAAATTTCTGGCTTAAAAAAAAAAGAATTACCCATGACCCCAATCCTGCTACTAGATACACACACACATGAACCGGTCATTACAACATAATACCTAACAAATGGAAGGGACTTAAGTGCCCATCAATGATAAATAAATAAAAAATGTGGTTTACTAGGCTTAGAGAGATGGCTCGGTGTACAAGAACACTTGCTCCTCTTGCAGAGGACCTGGGTTCAGTTCCTAGCACCCATATGGTAGATTATAAGTATCTGTAACTCCAGTTCTAGAGGATCTGATGCCCTCTTCCAACCTCCACAGACATCAAGCACACTTGCGGTGCGCACACATATATACAGGCTAAATACTCCTACACATAAAATAAATCTTTTTTGTTTGTTTTTATTGAGACAGTTTCTCTGTGTAGCCCTGGCTGTTCTGGAACTCACTCTTTAGACCAGGCTGGCCTCGAACTCAAGAGACCTGTGTGCCTTTGCCTCCCATGTGCTAGGTTAAAGGTGTGTGCCACCGCTGCCTGACTTTCTTTTTAAATTATTATTATTTTTTTCTTTATTTATTTTAATAGGGCCGTGTTATCAGTTTGTGTAGAGCAGTTTATGTCTTGGCAGCATCCTGGGTTGTTTGGGGATTTCCATGGGACCTCATTTGGCCAGGAACTCAGTTGGATGTAACCTAGTCCCATTATTGGAAGCTTGATTTGGTAAGAAGAGATAGCCAGTGGGACTATGTCTCCCTCATTATTTGAGGACTTCATTAGGATTGCCTTTGTATATTTTTAAGAAGTTTCCACTGCACTAGGTTTCCATAGCACCCCTCAAATATTTCCCCAGTTCTAGCTATCTCACCCCATATTCTCTCCCTCAACTCCCTTCTCTTCTTTCCTTCCCCTCCTCAATAAAGAAAACTTGCCTATATGTATTCATGTAGAAAAGCATTTAAAGGGTGAAAATATCCCTGAGTATGTTCAGTTTAAGGCTGTAGCTCAAGAAGAAAAGATCTCTGGGTTGTGCCTTAGTTAAGTTCCTATTGCTGTAATAAACACCATGACCAAAGTCAACTTGGGGAAGAAAGGGTTTATTTCAGACTACAACTGTAGTTCATCAACTGTAAGGACATCACGGCAGGAACCTGGAGGCAGGAACTGAAACAGACCATAAATCAGTGCTACTCACTGGCACATACTTTATGACCTGCTTAGCATGTTTTTATGTTCATTTGTTTTGTTTTGTTGGTTATTTTAAAATACATTTCAGAACCATTCACCCAGGGGTGGTACCACTCACAGTGGGCTGGACCCTCCAACAGCAATCATTAATCAAGAAATCCTCTCCCCACGGACCTGTCTACAGGTCTGTCTTCTAGAGGCATTTTCTCAACTAAGGTTCCAAAATGAACCTTGCTTATGTAAGTTGACAGAAACTAACCAGCACAACACGGAGCACGTGTTGGAGAGATTAAAACGGCAGATTAGGGACATGTTTCGGCATTCTCAGGCTTTGGTTTTGATGAGTAGTGGGCTTTTGTGTTATCTTTGCTCTGGTATAAAGAATCTGAGCCTAAGCACTTAGAAGATATGGGATCTGCATAAAGACGGGGTCTTATTGCACTACCTCAAGATGAATTAACAAAAAGGAAAATCCAAGAATACCCTCTTTACAAGAGAAAGACTTTAAACACAGATTGAAAGTACCCGTATTGCAAGACATTTCTTGCGATCACTAAGAACCAGAAGGCTAGATTTCAGAGCCTCAAGGAGACATGACTGATGATCAGTACCTTTAGGGAGTTGTGAGGCTGTGGGCTGGGAGGCATCTGTGTGCTTCTCTATGCCCTGAGCCTTTCAGCTGTGCTCTGGGTACATAGAGCATGACTTTATAGGCTGCCCTTGGGGAAAGTCTCTTTCAGGCACAGTGAAGGATTTAGTAAGCTTTCACTTACTAAAGGGATGAGGCGCAGACGCAAAGTGGTGGTTACAGTAAGCACTTACTTCTATCTCAAGGGGTCAGGGGAAGTGACACATCTGTGGTTATTTGGCTCAGCTATGGGTGTGGGATCTGGGAGTCTGTGAACACATCCATCTTATAGGGGGACTGAAGCTGAAGGGTCAGTCACTCTTGCAACAGACGCGAAGGGAGAAAGGTCAAAGCCTTTCTTTGCTGACCTCCCTCCTTACCAGGTCTCTGTGTGGGTTAGTAGGTTCCCTGTTCTGGTCTGTAAATCTATTCCCGGAACTATGCTTACTAATTCCAACCTCTACTACTAGCTCATGATTCTTGATAGAAAATGAAACTAGAGCAAAACCTTGATCTTAGTCTAATGAGCCTTGGTGGGTACTTCGGGCCTTTAGACATGTAAGATAATAAACTTGTGTTCTTTTCAGCCATTGAGTTTGTGGCAAGTTGGTATGATAGCAACAGAAAAGTGGTAATTTCCAGTTTTAGGTGGATGAAATTGTGAGCCTTGGTAGACATATATTTGGGGTTATTGGATCAAACAGAAAACAACTACAACTTTCAAGCAATTTAATACCTATTTAAGAATAGCACAACACTATGAGAACACTGTTTATTGCATTACTGAAAACGAATAAATCGGAGCTGTAGACAGACCAGCAGTTAAGAATATTTGCTGCACTGGACGCAGGTTCGGTTCTCAGCACCCACATCGTGGCTCCCAGTCATCTGTAACTCTGTTTCCAGAAATATGACCCCCACAGGCTCCTGCACATACATGCACTCACATGCACACACACGTTTATAAAATATTTTTTAATTATGAAGAAAATTTGCACACTCTATAAAACATCACTTACACTGTGGTTGGACTCACTGGTGATACAACAACAGAAACTGTAAGGGAAATAAAGGGAATATGCGATTATAAACTGAAGAAGGCGTAAGTGGGTGGGATGGGCAAGCACATCAAACTGCACAAGGGAGGCAAAGTCCTGTTGTGAGGAGAAAGTTGCCCAAAGCCTGTTCGCACTAACAGGATACCTGGAGGGAAGGACACACCGCCTGGCTCAGACGCTGGATCTGCAGCCAGAGTACAGAACCTTACTCTTCAGCATTCCCAGCAACTCTCCAAGGACACTTTTGATGCCGTGTCACCCGCATCTTCTCTTGGGTGTGGGGTACACGTGTCGAAAACACACTGCGAAATGAAACACTGAAGACTGCCTCTCTCAGACCTCTCCGTAGCTGTGCGACCCCAGGAGGACATCCGGATAGATCAGAAGATTTTTGCATTTCTTCTGCAGAACTCTAGTGTCCGGGAGCCTCCCAAGGTTAGAGGACCTGAAGCAATAGTGCTTGTCTTTTGACTACAGGTCACACAGGTGGGCATACATGGCAGTTTTGGTGAAGATTTTTATCTTAGGATATGGCGTGGTGGCACACATCTTCAGTCCCAGCAGGAAGGCAGAGGCAGGTGGATCTCTGAGAGTTCTGGGCCAGACACTATCTCAGGAAAGATGATCTTAGAAAATGTTTGTGGTTCTGGGAAAGGTCTGAGAACTGCTAAGTTTCTTGTCACAGCAAAAAGTGAACTGGCAAAGAGGCTGGGAATGATATCAAGCATTAGCTTGAAGATTTCCCAAGACCGGTAGCTGTTTGATGGTCAGGGTTTTCTTTTCTTTTTTTTTTTTCCACCCACTAGCCCGTGATTCAGTAGGTTGAAGCCTGCCTGGTGAATAAGGGTTGCAATCCCTCCTGGAAGCCACCTCCATTCTCTTTCTGTAACTTTCATTGTTCATTCGTGAGCAAACCTGACAAGATTTCACCAACTGTTTTCCTAAGGATTATAACAAGTGCACTAAAATTTCACTTTTAGAATTGAGTCATGGGACATGCAACCCACCCTTCCTTCTGTGTGATGAGGGTGGGCATTCCGAGTATGCCCTTCATCTCTCTCTCCACTTCTCTCCTCCCCTGCTCGCTCAACCCAGCCACATCTTCTCCCAGAGTTCAAGGTATCATGACTTGACATTCCTGGTCCTTTCCTAAAACACATCACCCTCCACTTGCCGCCGTACAGTGCACGTTCCTCTGAGTTCCTCCAGTCTGGCAAGCTGCCATCTGAAGCTCTGCCTGTCTGTCGCTAGTGCTGTCACTGTTCCTGGTGCTGCTTGGTGGCTGAGGGAAAGGAGCATTGGTCCCTTTGAAAGGGCGAGTAGTCAGCTCTCCTTCACCTCCAGATCACTCTCTTTGCAATGAAGTTTCTACACAAGAAGGAAAACATTGCTCCATCCCTAGAAACATGTCTTTTTTTCTTCCCTTAAAGCTGGCTTGTTCGGTCTATGTGGGAACCACAGATTTTTTTTTTTCATTGTCCTGACAGTGACTTTATATCATATATCATATATCATCTGAGTCTAGTGATCCTAAAGGATAATTTTTCTTCTTTCCTGCTGTGTATTATTTAAACCACTGGTGTTTTCTGTCTTTATTATTATTATTATTATTAATAGTAGTAGTAGTAGCTTAATTGTCTGTGGTCAGAGTAGGGAGAACAGATCATCTATGTTGGGGTACACAGAGCTCTGAGAGCTTTTATCTGTACATAAGCTGCATGCTTCTGATGTGCAATAGGGAATGATTTTATCGTAAAAGAATTTGAAAGAAAAAAAATGACACCTTAATGTAGGTTTCAAAATAAGCCAGTGGCAAAAGTGAAATATAAAAGCCAGAAGATTGTCAATAAGAAAAGTGCTGGAGGTAAAACTTTGGAGTTTAACTTTCAAGTTTGCCAGATTTTGAAGGGTGGGAGCAGGGAAGGAATTGGGGCGTGAAGATGGGAGGAGAGCTGGATGTGAGATAATTCTGGCACAATCCTGGAAAAAAGAGGGGGCTGAGAAAGATAAAATCCATCACTGGTAGTTAAAATTTACAGTCAAGACAGAGGAGAAAAACAGGTGCGGGAAGATCATAAATTAGAGGTCAGCCTAAACTGGATAGCAGGACCTCCGCCCTCACCACTGCCTCCCCCAACACACCTAGAAAATCAACTTATAAAGGAAAAGCAGAAGGGGAGGCAGAAACCAGTGAATCTTAGATTTCAACAGAATGACAACAGCCATGTTGATAAGAATGTTTAAAAAGCTATTAGCTTTTTGAAAAGAAGTGAAAAAAATTGGCCCAAATCCTGCCTCCCACAGCTCCCTTCTAAGACCATTTGGTTCTCTGCCAAGTTCTGGGTAATAAAAAGAGCCTGAAGCGTTCTGCACAGAAGAGAAGCTACAGCTGCTGAAGTGAGAAATCGGGACAAGATCACCAAGGTAAGACTGACACCAAAACCATGGGAAATTTTTAGTCAAGTTTTCCACAGAACTCTTAGGTACTAAGGAATGCTCCCTCCCTCCTTATTTCTGAAAAATCAATTACTAGGCTGATTTGTTCCCTTTGATAATAGAAGTAAAGTGGATGAAAGGAGTTGCTACTAACTCATAATGTCATTGCTTCCCTTTGGGCGATTTTTAAAATTATCAAAAAATTGCCTGATTAGACAGTATTAACCTTTAAATGCCCACCACCTTTACAAAGCTAGATGATAATTCTACTTGCTACTTTTATACTTAGTAATTGCCTACAGGTGGCTCTCAGTAAAAGGAAGATGACAGAAAAACTGAGAATAGAGCATTTGTGGGGGGAAAAAAAGCAAGGAACTGACTATTCAAATGAATACATTTTTAAAAACCCACCAATTTTAATACTATTCGCTTAAGAGACTCTCTTCTGAGAGATGCCTTCCTTTATGCTCCTGGAAACTTTTACTCTTTACACTTTTCTCTACTTTACCTCTCTGGAAATCAGTGCTTCTCAACCTTCCTAACACGGAGACATTTTAATACCTTCGTGCCATACCTTCGTGTGGCTGTGGCAGCGACCCCCCCCCCATAAAATTATCTTGTTGCTACTTCCTAACTGAAATTTTGCTACTATTACGAACTGAAATGTAAATGCCTGAAAGGCAGTCTATCTGCTTTGTGTCCCTGTGAGAGGGCTGTTCCACACCCCGAAAGGGGCCTCCACCCACTGATGAAGAACCACTGCTCCAAACGCCTGTGTGTCCCTCAGGATTGTTTTAGGAGAGGACATGGCATGAAATGCCTGATACTGTGGTCACACAGGAGCCAGAGACTGCACGTGGCTGTCTTCCTGACCGGTGCTGCCTGCCCCTCAGTGTGCTTCTTCCAGTCACTCCTTGCTTGCTCCTGTGATCCAGCGTTGGGCTCAACATCCTGGACAATTTTTTTTTCCTGTCCGTCTTTCAAATAGTCCACGTTCCTCTTCTGATTCCCTCCCAGATGATACACGGCTCTGTGTCCCAAAAAATCTCAGAATCCTCTGATTTCTCAGAGTTAGGGTTCCCTGAACCTTGCCACACAGTGAGAGAGTTTCCTTAAACACTTAAGCATGCCAGGCACCTTGAGCTGTTGTTCTCCTGGCTCTAATTTCACATTTTCTCCATTCTTCTCTGAGAGGTTCTGGGATCTCCCATGCAAACATGAGTAGTACCTTCTGGTTTCCTCAACAACCTAAATGCTATTTCTTTAGCTCAGTGTTAACTTACAGTATATACTCTACATTTACAGAGAAAATTATTCCATAATGAACTTTAACCTTTTCTGCGTGTGCCAGCAAGATAGGGTTGGAGGTAGATTTTTAAAAAGTTGACAAATGGGGACTGCTCTTCAGGGTCTGCCAGAGATTACAGGAAAATGGCTCTGTGGCCAGCTTCTGGGAATAGGAGTTTCAGCTGCCGAGCTATGCTCCATCCAGAAATTAAATCACTGAAAGGAAATGTGACAAAGGGGCAGTGCTGCAAGGAGATAAAATATGTGGCTGGGAACAGTTTTGCTGAGGAAGTCTGATAGGATGTTGTTTTGTTTTTTTTTTTACAACATAAGTGTGACTTTGCCAAAAATCGATGCATCTTTTATGCGACTCTTGACACTTTTGTGAACGCTGTAAGTCCAAGGTTGGGGATTAGAATTTCCTCTGTGTGCATCACTTTGCAGAAGGGACACTTAAGATTCTCCAGGATCAAATCTGAACTCCTTAAACAGTAGAAAGGAACCAGAGTTCTGTGCAACAATGGAAAACGATGGTCGGTTCAAAGGCTTCGGGATTACGGCGGAAGCTCTCATCCCATCGTTGTTCTAGAAGAAGTCTTACAGAGCAGGTAGTCTCAGAGTCAGAGGAAGCAATGGCTATGGGGAGTCTGGGGCACTTTCTCCTTGCTGCAGGGCCGGCACATACTGCTCTTGCCCTTGGCACGTTATGCCCCTGAGGGTATTCTGTTTTGTTTTTTTTTGTTAAGGGGAAATGTGATGTCGTACAATAGAAAAAAACG
>NW_026595279.1:0-6824 GCF_907164565.1 Psammomys obesus | reverse complement strand
ATATATATATATATATATATATATATATATATATATATATATATATACATACACACACACATATCTCAGGAGAAACAACTTAACCACAAAATCAACCATGGTACCTGCAAATACACAGTATTTCCTGAAAACTACTGAGCAATGTATTCTCATATATATACATATATGAGACCCCTAGCCAAGGAGATATTGGCAATTGATAGCTGCTAGGAGATGGAGATTCAGCTTACTTTATCAGTCTAGCTCTTGGTCAGTTGACCATATTCCAGTGAAAGACCACATGTAAAAATATATGAGAAGCACAGTCACACCTGATGGGTAAAAGTAAAAGAGAGCACAAATGTTGGTGGATAAGGAAGAGGGGTTGATCTAGGATAAATAGGGAAGAAGGTGAATATAGTCAAAATACACATTATATAATTATCAAAATACTAATAAAATTTTCTCCAAAGAAAAAAGACATTAAATCACTAGTCAGGAACAAATATCCATCTTTATATGGAAACTTAACTATAGCGTTGGTCACCCTTCATGCCTGTCAGGCATCAGACACTCTAGCAGACTCTTTAGATGGCATGATGATGGGCAGGGGTACTAAAAGCACTAAGTTAGACACAAGGAAGAGCTATCTCAGGAGAAAAAAACACCATAAAATCCACTAGGGCACCTGCATATTTCTTCACACAATATATATATTTTAAACTTCTGAGCAATTGATTCCTATTCTAGTTTTCCACCTCCCACAGGACCTGTGGGAGGAGTTTGTGCAATAATGACACTAAAAACTGGTGAATCATGGAATACTCTCTCATACATACATTTTCCACTCTGCCCTGGCTTCATGTTTCCACATTAGCATTACCTCTGCATTTCATACTTGTTCCTTAACTCTGATGTTTTTATATTAGGTATGTAAATTAAGTATAATTGTATTACTTAAGTGCATTATTTAATAATATAATTGTGTTAATCTTTCTGTCTATCTTCAAATTTTGGCATCTTAGTGTAATAAAAAATGCATGCACTTTCAGAATCCAAAAGATGTTAAGTTTAAATTCTGTCATCTTGCCCTAGGGTAACATTTACTTTAGAAACCAAACACTCTAACACAAAGAATAAAGAGAGAGAGAGAAAAAAAAAAAGAAAACTGACTATCTAGTTACTCATATTTAACTTACATGGAAATAAACTTTGTTCAAACGGAGATAACATCCAGACAGGCACAGCATACATGGATGACACAGAAGATGGAAGAGTTGACTATCAGTTAAGAGTGGGTTGGTTGAGGTGGAAGACACATGGTGCTTCTGGTGAGAGCAATGGTTTATACAGTTAAATGCTGAGAATCTCAGCCTCCCTGAGTCCCAAAACAAATTTTTACGGCCCAGTTTTGTTTATACTTTTTAAATTTTTTGTGGTAGGGGACAGGGGCACTACAATAATGTGTGGAGAACGAAGGACAACTTGTATCAGTCTATTTTTCCTCCCATCACGTGGGCTCCAGAAACAAATTTATGTTTTTGTGCTTCTGTTAAAACTCTTCAGTCACTGACCCATCTTGCCAACTCTCAATGAAGTTATTTTCCAAATAGGGACTTGTATGTGGTTCATAATCTATGATTATTAAATGAGAAAGCACTATCAAATATTTATTATGATGTTAAAAAAAACAGTAGATAGATGAAAGCTTTGCCTTCTTTTAGTTCCCTTTAAAGTAGAAGAACTATGTCATATACATGATAAGATTTATGACATATATACAGCATAGCTTACATATTAAAAATTTCTGAGAAAAATAGAAAAGGAAGAATCTCTTTAGGTTGCAACATTGACTGATTTTCTCTTATTTTATTCAAAAAATATTGTGTATCATCTATTCCCCAAGAGAGATGAATAAGTTCCACATACCATTTCAAAATTTAGTACAAATATTTTCATGACGATAAAAAGGTATTTCCATTAAAAGCTTTCCGTAACCTTTCTACTATTAAAGAAAATAAATACAAAGAGAAAAAAATCTACAAATATGCTGTGCAACCTGAACCTTTTGATGAGTCTGCTTTCTGATCTACTTGGTGACAAGAGCTACAGGAGTGGAACAGTTGAAAAAACCCAAATGGCAAATGTCCTGGGCATCTTCCTGAGACTCTGAGGAGTATGAGGATGAAATCCTCTGTTATTCAAATAATGCTAACCACTGCTTTCTGACAGTACATGACTCAGACCGTACTTTTTATCTTTACCCCACAATGCTCCTTGTCATCAAGGTGAGCCATTATTTGTATTCATAAGGTGACAACAGAGGTCTGTGACACTGTAGAGAACCTTTCTCCACTGGGCTTCAAATAACTCATTCCCAAAGCACTTCAGCTGTCCTTATTGTGGCCAGGAGCTTGTGAAGTCTTATTAAACCTAACCTTGGTTGTTCTTTGATTCTGTGGCTCATGAGAAAAGGTCAGTGGCTGACATTGCTTCATTCAGCCAACATTTACTGAGCATTTACCAGGTGTCAGACAGGGTATAGGGCCAGATACACAGCCACATCAAAGATTTAGTCACTCAAGATGAATATAATTTGTCTTGCTACTATTCTCGTAGCCTGATTCCATTCTTTGGGAGAGCAGACTGTGTAATGATAATATATTAAACAAACTTTGCATTTTAATAGATGTCTTCACCACATTGTTATGCATTGCCACTGGGGTTGTTAATACTGAACATGCACCAACTTTAATATGGCTCTCATCTGAGGATAGGAATAGGTGGGAGTAAAGTTTACAGGGAGAACTTTCTATTGCTAGA
This sequence comes from Psammomys obesus, assembly GCF_907164565.1. Taxonomy (NCBI): domain Eukaryota; kingdom Metazoa; phylum Chordata; class Mammalia; order Rodentia; family Muridae; genus Psammomys; species Psammomys obesus. The sequence goes on along the minus strand of NW_026595279.1, from coordinate 4,022 downwards.
GAGAAGACATGTTTACAATTTATTTGTTCTTTGTTATTGTTGAGACAGGAGCGTATGTTGTATTTTATGATTGGTGGAGATTGCTATCAACTTTTCAAATCTTCGTATCTCAAAAGAAGTTAATTTTATATGGGTATTCCATCTTCTTGGGATGTGTTCAAACCCAAATAAAACATAGAGCTCTTTTCTCATTGCTGTTTTTTGAGCCACCATTGAGCATAGCATGATTCTCTGAATTATTTAGCTAGAATGAGCACAGTGACATTCCAGTAACGTCTCCCAGTGTGAGCTAGAGAGAGAAACAGACTCTGACCCTAAATAGGTTTTGAAAGAATTAGTAAATATTGATTTGTATTGGTTACATCTCATAGAGGACTAATAACTCCCCAGTATATTCCCTGGAATGATCCTGTATTACACATAAACCTCCACAGGAAACATCTCATGTGAGCGCTGAAGAACATATCTTCATGTGATGCTTTCAAGAGTCACCTCATCTCCATAAAGCCAGATATTCAGGGACTCGGGCATAAGACAGGGTAGACACAGCAGTATTCATGTGTACTGACAATGTTGGCTCTGACCTTTATTCCTGTGTCAAATATGTGATAAAGGAAAGGCTGTGAAACTTTCATGACTGGTGAGAAGTCCAGCCACTGTTTGGAGCTTGCTCCTTTATCTTCTAGGCATTTTACCTTCTCCTTTGTACATAAATAAGCAAATATAGTATAAACATACCTATCCTAGCACATACCATCCTTCTGTTACCTGATTGTAGTGAATGTGTACATGATTTAAACTAACATTTATCCAGTGAGGAAATTAAAAAAAAAGTTAAAAAATTACTCAGTTTCTATTTCTTGAGTGTCATCTACACACCTGCATTGCTAGTAGAGCAGAGAGCAAGTCAGGAACCAGTAGCTGCTCTCATGAAACATGCCTGCTTGTGAGTAGAGGAAAGACTCACATCTAAGTAGTTAAACAGGACAGTATCCGATATTTGAGTGCTGTGGGAGTAGTAAAGGAGGATTGTTTGATAACAGCTCTGTCCTTACATATACATAAGGGAACAATGTCTATATGCAAATGAAATATGAAACCAACTAACACTGCCTTTTATATCTCTGTCACATGCTGCTCCCTGTGACTTCTTCCTTAAGTCACACTTTCTGCTGTGCCCGCAATATCATATTCTATTTCTGTTACACTTAGAAAATTCCATAGTATTTACCTCAAATTTTCCAAGTTGTTTAATTTGTATGAGTGATATATTTGAGACTAGGCATAAGAAACACATAGAAAATATCAACAGGTGAGATTTGAGGCAAGTATTTCTTCGTCAAAAACTATGCACTGTGATTGCTCAAAGAAATTGGGTTTGTTTGTACTAAGCCTATATAAAACAGAATATTCTCTCACATAGTTACAAGACTTGTGATCTTGCATTATGTATAAACCAGGTTATATAAATCTTTCAAAATTTCAATTCTCAGGACTTTGCATCAACTCCTCACCCATGTCAGTGTAAGCCCAACACATGCCAAATATAATTAGAAGGTTCTTGTGTATAATATTGAATCCATTGAGGGAAGAAAAAAATTATAGAAAATAAAGTTTTCTCTAATATCCTATTAGGATGAATGAAATAATAGGTATACAAACCCTTTCAGAGTAACATGGGAACTCACATGAGTAACTTTTTCTTTTCACTATACCACAGTTTTATATTTTGTAAATATGCCTGGAGGTTTGCTTTTGATGCCTAAAAGGGATGGATTATTCGTCCGTAGTCATATCTATCAACTAACTAAAATGACAAGCATGACTCAGAATACATCCTGCATGGATATTTTCTCCCTGCGCAGGAAGCTCCAGTTGAAATTTCAAGCAAGTCACAATCTGAATTCATGAGAATGAATATGAAGGATATAAAAAAATTAGAAAATGTGTAATTTACTGAAAGCATAGAACCATTAATTGCCAATGATGGTTTTCATTAAACTAGCAGCATATGTTGCTATTATAAGGCTGTTTGTCATGAGATCCTGAGAGGTCTATTAACAATAAAATCCTATTATTCCAGATGTCTCACATCCATGTAATACAGCCACAATAATTAATTTCATATGGGCTAAATTCATAAATCCAGAAAACTAGGAAGGCATGTTACTCACCACAGACGGCATCTTACTTTCTATTTATAATCAGATTAAAATGATAAAAAAAATGCCACTAATTACAGGGAAACCCACTGTCACTTCTCCTTATCTGTAGACTGGATTTTGAATTTAAAATACCCTATTACCATTATAAAGAGAACATCTGAACAAACCAAGAGAAGAGAAAGTCTCTGCCACATCTGCTGCAGTCACAGGCTCTTCCTCTTTGTGACACTGTCACCTTTCTCCTCAGTGCTGGCCTTGGCCTCCTCTAGCTGGACGTGGCTGAGCTCCTGCCTTGTGCCAGGAGCCTCGCTCAATTCTCTGCAAGGACCAGACCTGTGCTCACACAATTCGTGTTCATCTGTCCATTTTATAAACTCTGTCCTTTGTCGAGATAAAGGTCCAAAAGGAAGCAACTGATCCACACTTATCTGTGGTCAAGGTTATCTCCATGTATGATCCAAAAATATCAGACTTTGCAAAGATCCTTGTGCCCAGATATTTGGGTTTTGTTGGTCTCCTTGTGGAGCTTCAGTCCCCTCCAGGTCTTTCTATCTCTCCCTTCTTTCATAAGCTTCCCTGCACTCTGCCCAAACTATTTTAAGTGCCATTCACTCAATGCTAGAATCCCCTTCTCATAATGCTTGCTTGACAAAAAACTCACCTACCTTTCACTAAGTTCTACACCTCTAAAAGGCACCTGTCCATCTTCTTTTATATTCCTAGCACCTGTCACAAACCTAGTATTATGGTCAACACTCATTGGGACAACAGGAAATAGAATACACAAATGCAAGCAGTTCAAGAGAAAAGGTTTCCAGTTTATGGTATTTGGATTAAATTAACGTAAGGATAACATTTAAATAAGTTAAGCATTGCTTGCACATTTAAATTTAAGCCTGGTTCTTTTTCCTTTTTAATATTTTTTTATTTTAATTTTTATTAATTACACTTTATTTACTTTGTATCCCCCCATAAACCCCCTCCTCCCCTCCTAATCCCACCTTCCCTCCCCCTTCTCCACACATGCTCCTCCCCAAACCCAATGATAAGGGAGGTCTTCCTTTCCTTCCTTCTGAACCTAGTCTATCAGATATCATCAGGAGTGGCTGCATCATCTTCCTTTGTGGCCTGGTAAGGCTGTTCCCCCATCAGGGTGAGGTGATCAAAGAGCATAAGCCTGGTTCTTGATGAAAGAGAAACAGTAGCATGTAAAAATTATCTTTGTTGATAATGGCCATTAATTGAGTTCTGTCTTTGCATCAGTCACTGTCCTAGGCACTTTCAATTAATCATAAACAAAACTAATTTTGTCGCAATTCTGAGATGCATAATTTTAGTATTCCTAGGCACATATAATTTAAGAACGGTACTAAAGAAGCCTCAGGTAAAGCCTGCTATACAACACAACAGTGCACTCACCTTGTGAGTTCAGAGCAAGATAATGGGATATTATGTAATTATATTTTCTTATATGTCTATTTATAGTTTGCTGTTGAGTGGTCTTATTCCATGGGGGAAATAACTTGTAAGATAAGTTGGTTTGGCCTTGCAATAAGAAACAAGAAAAGTCAGAATGAAAATGGTGAACTCTAAGAATCTGAAGGGGCTGGGCATCACACAACTAAAGATTGGGCATGAGCCATCATCTCTCATGTACACTTGAATGAAGGCAGAAAACACTGTCATGTAGTGGCTCAGAGTTTTTGCTTTCAAAGTCTAGTGGAATCATGTTCATACCCAATCTGACACTTACTGACTGAGTTACCTGGGTTGGCTCATGGCTCGTGATTTCAATCCTTCACATAAAAAGAAGAAAGAAAGAAAGAAAGAAAGAAAGAAAGAAAGAAAGAAAGAAAG
>NW_026595278.1:0-12530 GCF_907164565.1 Psammomys obesus | reverse complement strand
GAAAGAAAGAAAGAAAGAAAGAAAGAAAGAAAGAAAGAAAGAAAGAACCAGAATGTCAACCAAAAACATCACCATCAACAAAAAAAAACCCACCTACTGACATGACAATATACTGGGAAGATTGAATAACATGATATATGTGACTTTAAGTGCAATGTCTACAATAAACTAAAACAAACATGCAAATGGTCACCGGATACTATCAGTTACTCCATTACAGATGAGAAGACAGAGAGGCTGGATATCAGTGTGAACCATGTGGTCAATAAAGTTTGTCGAATAAACAATGTAGATGAATCAATAAATCAATAACCAATGGAGAGAAGCTGCCACAGAAATGGAGGGAGGCACTGGAGGACTCTGCTTTGTCTTATTTCTAAGTGGTGTCAGCACGTAGTGGTCAGTTTCAGAGAAACTGCAATGCTTCCAGGATTTCCCTGTGACACTGTGAGCAGCGCCAGCCCTGATTATGTCTGTGGTCTAGGCGCTTTGCCCTCCACTTTTCTACAACCTTTTCTTTTCAACTTCATACAACCATATGCCATAACAAAAGTCAGTTGAATGAAATGAAAAATAAACAACGAGTGCATTTTCTGCTCCAGCTACAGCATCTTGCAGCAGCTAGGCTACAGTACTTCTGTGAGGTTCATTTGACTACATATTATGCTAAGTCTTTACATAAACATTATCTGATGAGTTCTCACTATCATCCAGCCAGCTAGGTTGTCAGATGCTGAGAATCTCATTTTTTGATGAGGAAAATCAATATGGAGTCATTTACCTGGATGAACCCAAATCAGTAATCACAAAAGACAGAGATAAAAATGTATTATTTTAAAACTTCAAACCCACAACATCTTATTGTGAAGATGAAATCCTCGTTCCCTTCTATCACTGTGGTTTCTACTCTTGCCTGGCCTCAGCTCAGGCAACTCATTGCTCTGATAATCATCTTCTCAGGACTTTATTTAGAGGAATTCAGATTTCACCTTCTTCCTGGGTGAGGGTTAATATGTGGTCAGAAGACACACAGGCATCTATCAGCAGGTGGGTCACAAAGGCACTCCAGTAGGTAAAAGGGCAGTATCTTCAGTTTCTTTTTTTTCTCCTTTTCTTTCTTTTTGGAAATAACATTTTTTAATTGGACATTATTGCGACCAGTTTATTGAACATTATTCATTAAACAATAACCAGAAATATTTAATAATAGCTATAATCTTCATTTCACTCTCGGAATTATTGGGAGAAACAGAAAAAAATGTAATAATAGGTTATTATGGCAAAGAACTTGGGATGCATGTTAACTAGAAAAAGTTAAACAAAAATGTGAGGACACAGACTGTACTCCAGACTCATCTCAGAGGATCTGAAGAGAGACGCACCTAGCATTAGAAACCATACAAGATCTCAAAATCTCTTTCTTATTTCAGTAAAACTTACAGCCAGGTGAAGTTTTAGTATCAATTTGCATAAGCACTATTAAGATATAGAGAAATAACTTGTGTATACTTTTATCAAGGTATTGGAATTCAGTATGCCTGTGTACATTGTAAAAAGAATAAAAGCACACACGTACTCGTGAGCACTTTAGAGTGTTTTAAATAATCTGACCACTACACAGTTATTAGTGGCATTTTTAGTTCAGTAACAATTGATTTATTACCCACATTACTTTTAATTGTGTACCCCATTGCTCTGCCAGGTTGTAGAATCACTGCTGTTTCACACCAAAATTCTTTTAAAAACTATTAGTATACAACATAATAATAACTTATGTTCACAGGATCTGCCACCTGGCCACATCAAGCTTCTATGATCATTTAATCCCTTTTAGGAGACAATGACATGGATAGAATGAAACCCCTCATTTGCACTTCTATTAAAAGTAAAAGAGAAACTTTGACTGATTTTGTTTCTTTGGAACAACCTCAAGTTTCCGTTTTCTTCACAATGCACTTGGGAATGGGAAACCTTTCTTTAATATACACTAATTAATTTTTAAGAATTCCTGTAACTGTATTTTGCAGTTATTTCAGAGTCAAATGAGATATTTTCTTTGATTGATTCAATTTTATTCTTAATGGGACCCTTTGAGTTTAAGAGCTGTCAGTAAAAGAGTGTGTTTTTCTCTGTCTGTGTGAATTTAGTTTCAAAAAGGAATTAGGTAATAACCTAGTGATGGCAAAGGTTTATGCTATAATCTAAGTATTTATATAAAGATAGTTTGTAGACAAGAAGCCCAGTTTCGAGACCACCCAACACAATTCTGCATATCTTCTAAACATAGCTGAAATTTCTAATCAAGTGTGGACTTCCCTGAGTCTACTTTTCAATTTTTGTTTAAAATGGAGCTTAGATTATACATTGATCATGACTATCTGATGAAAAGAAGCTTATCTATATGGTTTGTAATAGTATGTATTACTCAACATTTCATGAAAAGAGAAAGAATTTGAGAAGAATGATGCATTTGCTTTGAATAATAGGCACTGAGACGGATAATAGGATGAGTCTAAGATGCTGAAATAAATACCATCAAGTATTTCATTAATGAGTTCAATTTACATGAGGATGACTTTATTTTCAGAATACCTGCATAGTCCTCTACCACTTCAAAAGCCATTTTCTTTCTGATATAAATGCATTGAATGTAAATCACTAGAACATTTATTATGAAAACAGTGGGGAAATGAACCTGGGATGGTTCTAGTGAAGACTCAGCCTTTGAGTAAAGGCTACCTGAGTATTATTCCATTCCAGAGAATATTTTACAAACTATATAAAAGAGTTTTGTGAAAATATAGAGATGAATGTAATAAATGCTGGTTTAATACTTAACAAACAGCTCAGGGTTATGTCTTGAAAGGAGAAGCCATAGTTGAGCATGTCCAAAATTATAAAGAGAAAAAGGAATGTGTGTAAAATCGCTAGCTAATAAAAACATGTGGAAATAGCATCCCATTGCAGGACAACTTTGACAAATTTTCCTCCAGTGAAATAGTTTGGAGTCAATTAAAAAATACTGAAAATATATAAATTTCAGTATATTTTTTTAAATTGTAAGTGCAAAATATACTTCAGAAGGGGTGACTTAATCTGTGCTGAGAGCAGAAATCCAGAATAAATATATTTAGAGTACTCTATGCTTGGAGTCATCATCCTTCACTCTTAACATCAAATTGTAGAATGATACCAATGACCCACAAAATTTGACTCCAAATAGAGAAACAATGATCTAACAGAGGTCATGAATCAAATGGAGCTAATAGACATTTACAGAACCTTTCACACAAATACAAAAGAATTTACCTTCTTCTCAGCAACTCATGGAACCTTCTCCAAAATAGACCATATAGTTGGTCACAAAGCAAGCCTCAACAGATACAGGCAGATATAAGTAATCCAATGTATCCTTCCTGACCACCATGGAATAAGATGGACTTCAACAACAACAGAAATAGCAAAAAGCCTACACACACATGGAAACTGAACAACTTGTTACTAAATGACAGCTGGGTCAGGGGAGAAATAAAGAAAGAAACTAAAGACTTCCTAGAATTCAATGAAAATGAAGGCACAACATACCTAAACTTAGGGGACACAATGAAAGCAGTGCTAAGAGGAAAATTTATAGTACTAAGTGCCTTCAAGTAGAAATTTCAAACAACTTAATGGCCCACCAGAGAGTCCTACAAAAAGAAAAAGAAAAAGAAGAAGAAGAAGAAGAAGAAGAAGAAGAAGAAGAAGAAGAAGAAGAAGAAGAAGAAGAAGAAGAAGACACACCAAAGAAGAGTATATGGCTTAAAATAATCAAACTCAGGGCTGAAATCAATAAATTAGAAACAAAACAATTCAATTGAAGAATCATGGAAACCAAGAGCTGTTTTGTTTTGTTTTGTTTTAAGAAAATCAACAAGATAGACAAAACCTTACCAAAACTAACTAAAAGGTAGAGAGACTCTATCCCAATCAGCAAAATCAGAAATGAACAGGGGGACATAACAACAGACACTGAGGAAATCCAAGCAATCATTAGGTCTTACTACAAAAGCCTACCAAGACACTCCTACAGCTGATAAACAGCTTCAGCAAAGTGCCTAGATACAAAATTAACTAAAAAAAAAAAAAAAATCAGTAGCCCTCCATTATACAAAAGAGAAATGGGCTGAGAAAGAAATTATGTAAATAGCACCCTTCACAAGAGCCACTTGCTGTAACTCTAACCAAGCAAGTCAAAGTCTTGTATGAAAAAAATCTTCAAGTCTCTGAAGAAAGATGAAAAGAAGATATCAGAAGATGGAAAGATCTCCCATGCTCACAGCTTAGCAGGATTAACATAGTAAAAATGGCCATCTTACCAAAAGCAATCTACAGATTCAATGTAATTCTATCAAATTACCAACAAAATTCTTTACAGCCATTGAAAGAAAAATTCTCAACTTCATATGCAATAACAAGAATCCCAAAATTGCTAAAATAATCCTCTACAATAAAAGATCTTCTAGAGGTATCTCCATCCCTGATCTCAAGCTGTGCAATAGAGATACAGTAATAGAAACTACATGGTATTTGAATAGAAACTGACTGGTGGATCAAGGGAATCAAATAGAAGACGCAGAAATAAACCACACACTAATGTACATCTGATTTTTGACAAAGATGCCAAAGCTTTACAGTGGTTAAAAAAGATAGTATCTTAAACAAATGGTGCTGGTCTAACTGGAAATCTACATGTAGAAAAAAATTAAATAGAGCCATACTCATCACCCTGAAGTCCAAGTGGATCAAAGATCTCAATATAAAACATACACACTACTCTAACTAGCAGTGTATTCAAAGCAAAGACTCATGACCAAACCTTTGGCAGAGTACAGGGAATCATAAGAAAGAAGGGGAGTTAGTCTGATGAGGAAAAGATAGGAGCTCCACAAGGACCAAATATATCTGGGCACAGGGTCGTTTCTGAGACTGACATGCAACCAAGGACCATGTATGAATGTAACCTAGAACCTCTGCTCAGATGTAGCCTGTGGTAGCTCAGTAACCAATTGGTTTCCCATAGTGAGGGGAACAAGGATTGTTTCTAACAGGAACTCAATGACTGGCTCTTTGACCTCCCCACCCCCCAAGGGAGGAGCAGTCCTGTTAGGCCACGGAGGAGGGCTTTGCAGCCAGTCCTGAAGATACCTGACAAAACAGGATCAGATGAATGGGGAGGAGGTCCCCCCTATTAGTGGACTTGGCAAGGGGCACAGTGGAGATGAGGGAGGGAGGGAGGGACTGGGAGGGAATGAGGGATCGGGACATGCCTGGGATACAGAGTTAATAAAGTGTAACTGATAAGAAAAAAATAAAATTCCAAAAAAAAAAAAAAGAAAACTTAAAAAAAAAAAAACATACACACTAAACCTGTTAGAAGAAAAAGTGGGAAGTACCTTGAACTCATTGGCACAGGAGACAACTTACTGAACAGAATATCAGCAGCACAGGCTCTAAGATCAACAATCAATAAACGGGGCCTCATGAAATTGAAAATCTTCTGTAAAGCAAAGAACACTGGTGTCACAACAAAATGACTGCTTACGGAATGGGAAAGGATCTTCACCAACACTATATCTGACAGAGGGTTAATATCCAGAATATATAAAGAACTCAAGCAAATAAACAGCAACAATTCAAGTAAGTAAATGTAAAAAACGGGGAACAGACCTAAACAAAGAATTTTCAACAGAGAAATATCGAATGGCAAAGAAACACTTAAAGAAATGCTCAACATTCTTAGTCATCAGGGAAATGCAAATCACAGAACACTGAGATTTTACCTTACATCCATCTGAATGTCTAATTTCAAAACTCAAGTGTGAACACAAGATGGAGAGGATATGAAGAAATGGGAATTCTTCTCCATTGCTGGTGGGAATATAAACTTGTACAACCACTTTGAAAATCAATCTGGCACTGTCTTACACAATTAGGAATAGTGCTACCTCAAGATCCAGCTGTACTACTCCTGGAAAGACATTTGCTCAACCATGTTCATAGCAGCTTTATTTGTAATATCCAAAACCTGAAAACAACCTAGATGTTGTCTAATGGAGGAATGGATACAGAAATTTTGGTACATTAACAGAATAGAATACTACTCAGCAATTAAAAACAAGGAAATTATGAAATTTGCAGGCAAATGGTAGGTACTAGAAAAGATCATCCTGAGTGAGGTATCCCAGAAGCAGAAAGACACACATGGTGTCTACTCACTTAGAAGTGGATATTATATGTGTAATATAGAATAATCATAATAAAATCTGCACACCTAAAGAAGCTAATCAAAAAGGAGGACCTGGGTAAGATGATCAATCCTCACTCAGAGAGGCAACTGGGATGGACAGCTGAAAAGGGAGAAAACAGTGAACAGGACAGGAGCCTACTACAGAGGGCCTCTGTAAGACTCTATCCTACAGGGTATCAAAGCAGATGCTGAGACTCATAACCAAACTTTGGGCAGAGTGTAGGGAATCTTATAAAAGAAGAGGGAGATAGTAACACTTGGAGGGTACAGGAATGCCACAAGGAGAGCAACAGAACCAAAAAAATCTTGGTATTTTTTAAGAACTATACACCAAACTAGGGCAATACATGGAGATAACCTAGAACCCCTGCATAGATGTAGCCTATGGCAGCTCAGTGTCCAAAAGGGTTCCTTAAAAAGGAGAACAGGGAATGTCTCTGTCATGACCTCTGTGGCTGGTTCTTTGATTACCTCACCTGAGGGTGGAGCAGCCTTACCAGGCCACAGAGGAAGACAATGCAGCTAGTCTTGATGAGACCTGATAGACTAGGGTCAGATGGAAGGGAAAGAGGACCTCCCCTATCACTGCACTGGGAAATAGGAGAAGAAGAGAGAAGGAGGGTGGATTTGGGATGGGACAAGAGAGGAGGCTACAACTGGCATGGAAAGTGAATAAATAAATAATGAATAAAGAAATACATACATACATATATAAATTCATAAATAAATAAATTCAGAGTTGGATTAAACCACTGATACTTTTGTGTGTGTGTGTGTGTGTGTGTGTGTGTGTGTGTGTGTGTGTGTGTGCAGTTTTTTCCTCTTTGGCTGGAAGAGATTATGGAAGCAAGAGTTTAAGCCCTAAATGTCATTGTTCTTTCAGACCTTAGTTCACGTGAAGATGTTACGATTTTATAACTTAGAGCTGTCGACTGAGATTCTCGAGAAGACCTTTGTGAGAGATTGAGTGGTGTAAATTAATAACCATGAGCTGCATGGAAGTTGTTATGGATACATAACAAATAGTATTTAACATTTGTAATTTGAAAACAGGTTGGTCATGCCACACTTTCAGACGTTTTTAGCACTAAGCACCTCTTTGACTTTATGAATCATATTTAGGTAACATCATGATTGTCAAGGTGGAGAAATGAATAACATTAAGTATACAACAATGTCTGTTTTAAGACAGCTTTGGCTGTTCTAATACAGCACCTTGTATCCTGAAGATTTTTGATTTGTTTGTCTCCATAACTGTGCTAGACTTGTGGAGGAGTAAAGCAGTTATTGGACAATGTCTTAGCTGATTGTTCTATAACAAAATATCATATACAAGTTAACTGAAATAATATATACAATTTCTCAGTCTTACAAAATTTAAGCCTAAGATTAAGAAAGTTCAGTTCCAGTGAAATGTCCCATAATTGTTCAAATTTATTAATTAACTAATGTTCATGAAATATTCCATTTACTTTTAAATGTCCCAACAAGAAACATTTAATTCAAGTATTATTTAAGAAATAATGACATTGGTCATTCCCCTCACATTGACACTGTAAATACTTCAATGTATCTAAGGTATAACAAGGGGAATTAAACACACACCATTTTCAGACTTTATATATGAGAGGATTAGCTTTAATTGTCAACATGACACAGCCTAGGAGCTTCTTGAGGGATTACTTGCAGTGCATTGAGCCATGGTCAAATCTAGGGGAGACTGTCAAGGTAATTAATGTGGGAAGGTTCAATCCACCGAGGGCAATAGCATTCCCTAGGCAGGGGGTTTGAGCTTTATACAAATGGAAAATTAAATCTGATCACTAACAAGAAAGTGAGGATTGATTGATCATCTCTCTCTGCTCTCAACTGTGAATTTGAGCAGATGCCTCAGACTCCTGCATCTGTGACTTCCGCACAGTCATAGTCAATGACTTGGAATTATAAGATAAATAAACACTTTCTCCCATAAGTTGTTTTATTGTCAGGATATTTTATTACAACAAAAGGAATAAAACCAAATTTCTGTTTGCTTTGTTTTGAATAGAAACACAATGTAAATAGAAAATTGGGCCTGATTCAAAGTGGAGAAATTTATCTGAGTGTCAGAAATAACATTATAAAGCAGTAAATTCACCCCTAACACAAATTATTCTTGATTTGTGCAGTCTACGAATGTTCCTATACTGAAATGTAAGCACTACTCACGGGATTGAGCATCTGAAGACTCAGAAAGCATGAAGATATACTGAAACTACAGTTTATTGTAGCCCATTCATTGGTAGCAGAGGTAGCAATTATATTAGAAGACAAAAAGTATGAGCAAGGCTCTGTGAACACACAGAAAGTTGGGGAATAATATGTGAAAACACTGTGATTGATTCTTTGTTCTTTCAGGTTAGGGTCACTGACCACTTCCCTTAAGGAACTGAGAAAGTCAAGGTCACCAATATGGAAAGAACTTCAGGATTTAGGTTTAGGAAGATTCTGTTTTGTGTAGAGTGTTTCAGTGTAAAAAGACACAGGCTATCTTAAGAAAGCTTTTTGAATCCATTTGAAGTCTTTTAAATTTCCTGCATATAAATGTTGAATACCTCCAAAATGTCAATCAATCTTGTTTTCTAGTTAACTTAGAATAAAATGGTAATGAACTCGCATTTAGCCATTGCCTTACTCTGAGTGAAAGCATAATTAGACTTGGAAAAGACCTATTATGATATCCAATTTCATCACTCTTCCCAGAGAACTTTCTCCTGAAAGTTCTTTCATGCCACACACTGGTTAGTTTTAAACCCTCCAGTGATAAAATATTTACTGCATTTCATTATTATTATTTAATTTCAGGCTTCAGGAGGAAGAACATCCACCAGGAATCAGGAAGTGTGGATTCGGTTATTGTTTTTATGACTTACTTGTCTGTGACTCTGAGCCAGCTGCTGAGGCTACACTGCCAGCACTTTATATCACAAAACTGTAGTGAGAATTAAGAAGAAAAACACACGTGAGCTGCCAGACACGGTGAAGCATCAGAGTCACTGGATGAAGACTTCCTTGGCAACCCCCTCTAACAAGCGCCCTATAGCCCATTCTCCACAGGCTCCTCCTCTCAAACACCTCCTGGAGAAAGCCAGTTTAATCAGAGTGTTACGGAGATTGGCAGATGCACATTTCCTTTGCATGAGTCTCCAAGTGAAGGCAGCACACACTGGCTGAAAATAACAACCTTTCATTCTCTTAGGGCTCTGCAGGCGCGAAGTCCAAAGTCAAGGTGTCACCTCTGATACTTCTAAGAGAGAATTCTCACTTGTCACCTCTTGGGTTCTAGTCCCTTTCTTGTCTAGTAGTGGCTTTCTTCAGTATTCACATGGCCTTCTTCCTCATGTGTATCACTGTGGGTCCTGTCTTCATGTGTGTGTTCATGTGTGTGTGAGTATGTATGTGTGCATTATGTTTGTGTTCATGGTTATGGATATGCACGTCAGCATATGCACCTGTGTGAATTAAGTGTGAAAGGCAGAACAGAGAAGCCTGAGTGTTCTTAGGTTACTGTCCACCAAATTGTGTGTGTGTGTGTGTGTGTGTGTGTGTGTTTGTATCTGTGTGTGTGTGTTATGCCCTTACATATATATTCAGTTGATTAAACTCTTTGAAGCAGGTATGGAGAACAGGGAAGGTTTCTCCTTTTAGAGCAGGGTCTCTCACTGAAAACAAAAGTTAGTCTGGAGGCCAACAAGGCTTGGTGTTCTTCTTTTCTCCTTTCCTGACTGGGCTGAGATTGTAAGTGCTTACATAGCCACACAGAGAGTTTTAAATAGCTGCAAAGAAACAAACTCAGTTCCTTCCTGTCTTTTCTGGGCTGTCTCTCTATTCTAATTATCCTCCATCTTCATTAATTATTCATAGGCAAGATCTTTCACTAGCCTGGAGCTCACTAGCCAAAATAGGCTAGGAGGTTGGCAGAGCTCAGTCAACACAGGGCCTTCCTGTCTCTTCTTCCCAAGCTTGAGATTACAAGAGTATACCAATACACCCAGGATTTTTGTTTAATTTATTTTTTATATTAATCACAGGTTGTTTACTTTGTATCCCAGTTGTAGTCCCCTCCCTCCTTCCCTCCCAATCCTATCCTCCCTCCCTCATCTTCTCCCTGCCCCTTTCCAAGTCCACTAATAGGGGAAGACCTCCTCCCCTTCCATCTGACCCTAGTTTATCAAGTCTCTTCAGGCCTGGTTGCAATGGCTTCTTCTGTGGCCTAGCAAGGCTGTTCCTCCCTTGGGGGGAGGGGTGTCGGTGAGCTCGCAGTTGAATTCATGTCAGGGAATAGTCCCTCTTATTAGAGAACACATTTGGACACTGAGCTATCATGGGCTATATCCGAGCAGGGGTTCTAGCTTGGTCCTTGCTTGGAGAAACAATCTCATGAAAGACCCCTGTGCCCTGATATATTTGGTCCTTGTGGTGCTCCTGTAACTCTCCAGGTCTTACTAAACTGCCCCTTCTTTCATATGATTCCCTACACTCTGTCGAAGGTTTGGTTATGAGTCTTAATAGAAATTGTGGTACTTTTACACAATGGAATACTACTCAGCAATTAAAAATGAGGAAATCATGAAATTTGCAGGCAAATAGTGGGACCTAGAATTGATCATCCTGAGTGAGGTATCCCCAAAACAGAAAGACACACATGGTATATACTCACTTATATAGACCTATAAGATAGGATAAATATACTGAAATCTGTACACCTAAAGAAGATAAACAAGAAGGAGGACTTGGGGTAAGATGACCAATCCTCACTTAGAAAGACAAATGGGATGGACATTGGATGTAGGAGAAAACAAGTAACAGGACAGGAGCCTACAGCACAGGGCCTCTGAAAGACTCTACATAGCAGTGTACACCCAGGATTTTTAGCTTGGATTCTTGGGATTGAACTCCAGTCCTCATGATTGCAAGGCAAGCACTTAAACCAACTAAGCCATCTCTCCAGACATTGTCTTTATGTGAGAACAACAGAGAACATATGAAAGATTCATCTGAACCCGTTATAATGCTATGTGAGCTAATTACATCTGCAAAGTTCCTAATACCAAACAAGGCCCTATCATGAGGGTCTGAGTGAACATCACCTATATAAAGGCATCATCTGCCTAAATGTATCCATAAGGCATTCCCCTCACATCACCATCTTCCAGTATAAGATGTGGTATCAATGGCGCTAAGCCGTCATTACAATTTTCTGCACATAACCAGTAGCTGTTTTTTTTTTTTTTCTTTTTCTTCACTTCCAAAGTTTATCAAGTATTTCCTGATTAGTTTTCCTTGTTGAAGAAAATCACTATTCTAACTCAGTTACTTAGGTTATCTGAAGACCTTGCATGATGGACAAGGAAGAGAGGAGAGATGGGAGAATTCTGCATGGGTGAAGAGGAAGTTGTGACTGCATGAATATTCTATATGTGTTAACTTCTTATACACCATTTTACAGACTTTAAAACAAGAAGGGATTTATAGGAAATCTTCATATATTATTTGCTCCATTGTAGTCCAAGCAACATATCTTTGATCTCAGTATCTCTATTTCCTTATGACATATAAAATGCAGGAGAAAAAAAAAAAACACATTGTGTTACCTGTCATTCTTGTTGAGAGATAATGTGTCATAAGAAGCAAGAAAAAATGTTGAAGCTGTATTTAGATATATATTCAGGCTACTGTCGATAGGTTAGAATTATGATGCTGAGTGCTAATGTTGTCTTGATAACTGTAAGCAACATTGTGGTAACGGCCAAGGCCTGCCATGTTTGTACTTATCCCTTTGTCTCTACATTTCTGTCCCAGAGCAGTGTCTTAACCCCTGTAATAAAGCTTTGGAAACTCAATTCAGGTAAATTTATACTCCCCCCCCCTTTCCAAAGATTTCTTTAAAAATAACTGTTAGTATGTATGTAGGATTTATTTCCTAAAGTTTTAGAATTCATCCCAGGTTACTTTTCTTTCTTTTTCTTTTTTTATGCATATATATATATAATATATATATATATATTTTATATATATGTATATAAATTTTCTTTTGGTCATTTTTGTTTTTTATTCATTTATTACTTTCATCACTTTACAACCTGATCATAGGCCCCTCCCTCTTCTCTTCCCAGTCTCTCTCTCACAATTCCCTCCTGCACTTCTTCTTCTCTTTTTTTTTTTTCTCAGAGAAGAGAGAGTCCCAAAGCAGTATCAACCC
>NW_026595277.1:0-4410 GCF_907164565.1 Psammomys obesus | reverse complement strand
ATATATATATATATATATATATATATATATATATATATATATATATATATTCTTGTGAGGAGGAAGGCTGTGTGTGGGTACACACACACACACACACACACACGATATACAAGTATATCTTTTGTTCACAGAAAACACTTTCTATTCTAATAAATCAAACTTCTGTCAATGAATAAGCCAATATATTCATATATTTTCTAACAAGAACATATTTGTATGTGTTTATCTATTTATCTTTTAGGGTTGCACATAGGGGTAACAAAGTAGATTCTCTGGGATAAGAAACTATAGCAATTCTGTCTTCCCTGCTTGCTAGGAACAGCTGCCATCCCCATGTGGTAGAGAGGAGCGGACCACCATCAGTACGTGTTAATTTGTCAGTCTAGTTGAGACAAAGATACTATTATAAAGCTTTGTTCTCTGAAAAAAAATATACAATCACAGCTGGAACTCAGGCACTTGCTTTCATCATGAAAGTAAGGATTTGCAACAAAAATGCTTTTTTGTTCTGTTATCCCTTTCTTTATTTCCCAGCTCGCGGGCCACTCACATTTGTACCTATTCTTTTTATATGCTTTCTGAGCAAAGTGCATATAGAATGGCACTGTATAGCCAATAATCATTTGGCTTCTTTTTGAACTTAAGTAAGACTTTATAGTTTTGAGATCCCTTGAAACCCCAAGACAGGAAAAACCGTAGCTATACCTCCTGAAAAAAAGGTTTTGAAATCCAACACCCGTGGAGTATAACAAAGATGCTGATTCTCCCGAGTGAGTGACATTGGCAGGTGTCTTAAGTGGCTTGATATTTCCATCTGTAAAATGGAAACCATAGCAATTGTAATTCTAGATTAATTGTAGAAGCTCAAAAATGAATTGCAAAGCACACACATTTATACTTCATATCAGAATTCACAATTCAAAAATATATTTTTGGAAAGTTGAAAGGGAAGTATTAGCAAGATGCTTAAGAGGTTAAGAACACTTCTTGCTCTTTCAGAGAACCTGAGTTTGATTGTCAGTACTCACATCAAGTGGATCATAGTTTAACTCTAACTCTTGATGCCTCTGGATACCAAGAGCATCTGTGTTCACACACACACACACACACACACACACACACACACACACGTGTTCACACAATTTAATATAGTAAAAATAAATATTTAGGAAAAACAAAGAAGTTGAAAGAAATACTCCTGAGCAACTGAATGTCTAAAGAGTTAGATGATATTAGTGACATGTAAATGATAGTATTTGACTAAAGACAATTGAAAACTTCTATAAACTATTAAAAAAAGCCAACATTCTTGTCAGTTACCAGAGACTGAAGTAATGCTAAGCCCTTTCTGTATGTTTCATGTAACCCTCCCGATAACTAAACATGGTTTCTCTACTATCCTTCTCAGTTGGCTGACAGATTCAGGACAAGAGCTGTGCAATCTACCTGAGAAGTGTCAGATCTCAGTGCTAATTCTGGCCAAAAGACTGGGCACACCATTAGGAGATCTAATATGCCATGGCTTTTAACTACTGCTTACAATTAAAAGCAAGCAAGCAAGCAAGCAGGCAAGAACCTGCATGTGGAATATGAGCCAAAGGCCGATATTACAGACAATCTGTAAGGCAAAATAATAAAATAAAATAGAATAAGTCTAGAGCCGAGCTCATTGTTACACTCCATTATCCTAAAGCTCTGAAGAGTGATATCTAGGAGGTTAAGGTAGCCTGGTCTTTAATACGACTTCTAGGACTGCCAGGGATACACAGTGAGACTATTTATCAATCAGCCAACCAATCAAGCAGGCAGTCTGTCAGTCAGCAAATCAATCAAATCAATAAACTGCAAATACTTGATTTTATATTGAGGACAGTTTGTTTGAAACCTGTAGTAGCACTCAGTGCTGGCTGTTTTTACAGTGTTGCTACTTCACCTCTCATGTGAACTCCAGTTAGCTATCCTGGTGGGAAATTGAAAAGCCTCAGCTAGAAGTCATTCTACTTGCCCACATGAATGGAGCCACTCATGTGTTCAGTGCATGGGCTAGACATTTAACACATTGTGAACCCAAGCAACTTCCCAAGGAAGCTTCAACATTTGTTATATGAGAATAAAATGATGACTACAAAAGTCTGTGGTATTTGGCTAAGGGTGTAGAATTCAAGTTCAATAAAAGTCTGTCCTTAGGTCATTAGGAGGGCACCCATCTTTCTGTAGAACTGCCTGAAGACATGTGATATGTTTTTTTCACAGGGAGATCTGAACCCAGGGGTGAAAGGTTTTGATGCCACCTGCTGGTTATAGAAGGTTATCTTCCATTGTTTTATGAACAAACATGAAGCTTTCAGAGGTATCTTAGGAAGAAAACTGAGAAATTTGAGGGAATTTGTGAGGACTATTGAAGATATCTGAGAAAAAGAAGGTTCACAGGGAAGAAAAAAAAAGGCAAGAAATAAGGATATTTCCACAAGCAAAAGGGCTTCAGTTTCCCTAGTATCCTCTATTTCTAGGCTAGTCCAGCCATTGAGTATGTGGCAAGGGGGTCACCTTACTCTTCATCTGCAGTTCTCAACTGGACCCTCCCTGATTACATCACTTAATACCAATTGCTCCAGGGCTGAGGACCAAGACTTAAACAGAATTGCACATGAGCTGATCTTAGAGGTTAAATATTATAACTTGAGAAAGGACCACAGAAGGAGCCTTCCCAAATGAAACAACCCTACCATACACTGTCTCTCACAGGATGTAAGAGGATTTCCTTATAAACTATTAGGGTAAATAGAGAGTTATGTCAGAAAAGCAGATAACCTCACATGGGCAAAGATTTCTCATTGCTTTGATGTAGGAAGTAGAAGTGAGAGATGAAGTGACTTCCTGTTTGAGAATAGGAAGGACATTGGCATAATCACTAGCCATACACCAACTGACAGATGGATCAAATACCCTATTTGTGTTGGTTTCTGGCTGTGTGTCCCACTCACCTCTCAAGATTCTAATTAATTCTCCTGTCAACAATCTCTTCATTTTGATGGTATCAGCATTTGTGATGATGAACTGCTACTACTTTCAATCTATGATAATAATTTAACTGTTTGAACAGTTAAAATATTTCAACAGAAATAAATAATAAACAAATGGTGGCTTGTTGTCTGCTATATGAACGCAGTATAGCACTCCTGAAGACTTACCAAGAGGATCCCAAGCCAACATGTCACAGTGACATGAATGTTTATTTCAAAACTACATGACAAGGACCAGGTTGTAGAATCATCTCAGGTATCGAGATAGAGATAGTGTGGTGTTTCTCACCAGCCGACATCTTTTTTTATTCATCTTCTTGCCCTTCTGTTTTTTCATGAATGGGGTATCCAATGACGTATGGCCTTGTCCATCTTGTTCAACAGAACAGAATGAACTGTAGCATCCTCAGTACTTAACACAGTGTCATGAAATTTTTCATATGGAATGCTGTGTTGATTTTTTATAAACTAATAAATGAGCAAGCTACTCACTGATAGTAGAATAATGGATATGAGAGAATCTCCCCTATCAGTAGACTTGGGGAGGGGCATGCATGCAGAAAGGGGCGGGAGGGTGAGATCGGAAGGGGAGGAGGGAGTGGCTTATGGGGGATACAAAATGAATAAAGTATAATTAATAAAAAACTTAAAAAAATTAAAAAAACAAGTAAAAATCATCATGGACAACCTTTTTTTTAACCTTTTATGGAGGAATTTTCTTCCTTTCTTTCTTTCTTTCTTTCTTTCTTTCTTTCTTTCTTTCTTTCTTTCTTTCTTTCTTCTTCTTCTTCTTCTTCTTCTTCTTCTTATTATTATTATTATTATTATCATTTATTACAATTTATTCAATTTGTATCCAGGCTGTGGCCCTCTCCCTCATCTCTGCCCAATTTGTGTTCTGCTGAGGAGTAATCTGGGTAGAAACAGCCCTGTAATAGCAGCCTCTAGTGACAATACTTCAAAGGAATTTCCTTCCCTTAAGTAACTAGACATTTTCTTCAGGATAGCTATAATTCTTAGTTGAAACTTAGCACCCATCGTATGATTTTGGTCTGCTTTGGTTTAGAAAACACCTCAAGAACTAATTAAAAGAATCAAGAATTTTGTTGCCAATTCAAACTAGATTCTGTTTCTTCCCGAGATTTCTCCTTCCATTTGTGCGACTTTTTTCTACCTCCCCTTTTATGTTCTTTTCTTCATCCCCTTGTTCCAGTCCTTCCTCCCTACCTGCATGCTCTTCCTAATTCTCATTTTTATTTTCTAAGGGTTCAAGGTTACAAGTAGTTAGGAGGGATAAGTTCTGAGATTCTACTGTCAAGTATATCTTCTTCTTTTTCTTTTTCTTCTTCTTCTTCTTCTTCTTCTTCTTCTTCTTCTTCTTCTTCTT
>NW_026595276.1:0-13288 GCF_907164565.1 Psammomys obesus | reverse complement strand
ATGCCAGAGATAATATATCACAAAGGAGGTACTCTGGTTTGGGTTTTGCTTACCACTAAAGAGCTCTGAAGGGCTAATGGGAAATGCAAGGATGTTCAAAAGCTCCCTCGAAAACCCAAGACTGAAAAATCTGATCTTTACTCATTCTCACTGATGTGATCTCTCTTGTATTCTCTTATCATTTCAAAGGCTACCTAAAATCACTTGTATCTAACCATTTCTGACATACTACTTGTTACTGCAAAAGGCTTTTGTGAAAGGAATGTCCACATAAGAGATTCCGTCTTTAGGAAAATCCCACTGTATTCATAATTGCAAGAACAAGAGCCTTTCTCTGCAGCTATAGTTACTGTTTGCGCTTTCAAGTAAATTTCATTTTCTCTGTGTAGTTGGTCGGTTTCTGCATCCTATCACACATCAAACAGCTCTATCTCTCTGAATAAACACTGTCCTGGAAAGTATGGGAGAGAAAGTCTTATCCCTAACATTATTAGCACTTTGTTAATGCAAAGACCTGAAAATATTTCAAGTCAAACATGGCCAGCTACCAAAAGGCTAAGTTAGAAGTTTGTTTGGTAATCTTCTTATCAGCCAAACAGCTGGAATTCTAGATAAATCCTGTGTATAAGAAGCCAGTGTCAGCTTGCTTTCAGATAACAGAAGTGGAGAAAATGTATTAGAAATGCAGGCGTTCA
The DNA here is from genome assembly GCF_907164565.1 of Psammomys obesus. Classification (NCBI taxonomy): domain Eukaryota; kingdom Metazoa; phylum Chordata; class Mammalia; order Rodentia; family Muridae; genus Psammomys; species Psammomys obesus. The sequence continues at coordinate 12,593 of NW_026595276.1, read as the reverse complement.
TCAGAGAGATTAATTTGGAAGTTTTGTTGGTGTGAAGTGAACTCTTAGGACTAGTGAGTTTACCATACATTGTACTGACTGGAGGACTGCAGGATGAATCACTTCAGCATATTATTTTCAAAGTCTTTCAAATCTAGGAGATTATTTGTCTCTCTAAAACTGCAATACTGTTGTGTTTTGCTCTACACAGTAGGCATGTCACTGAAAACTTGCCTGCAAATTGATTTTATTTTGTAAATGAAAACCTAATTGGAATACACTAGGGGGGACTTGCTAGTTAAGGAAATCCTTCTGTGGTGTGAAAACGACTTACTCTCCTGAGAATAAGTACTCCTTCATGTACCTGTTTTGTGAATTTAAATTTTTGTGCAATGAGTTTTATGTAACTGTGCTCATCTGTGCACTGTGGAACACCTGGGGGAACTACATTAAAATCAGTTTAGTAATAAGCCTTACTGAATACCTCTCACATACCCCAACCACATGAGACTTTTGCAATTTGAAAACATCACACTTGCAAGTGAAGAGACTTTACATTCCCTTATGTAACTTTTCTGCAAAACTGATGAGAGTCAAAACCCCCTGAAAGTTAGATATTGCTATAAGACAGGAATATTTGACAAAATGAAAGCTCCTACAGTAAATTGATGAGCCAGTTCAAAAGAAGCCTACTTTATCATAATTTTCTACAATCAGACAAATGAGGAAGGCGATTCTGCATAGAAGAATGAGCTCTGGGTTCGAATACAAGCTACAAGTCTTTTAACTTCTTTTTTAAATTAATTAATTAATTAATTAATTAATTAATTAATTAATTACAATTTATTCACTTTGTATCTCTGATGCAGCCCCCTCCCTCATCTCTCCCCATTCCCACCTGCTCTCACTTTTCTCTCTCTAGGCCCCTTTCCTAGTCTACTGATAGGGTAGGACCTCCCCTTCTATCTGACCCTATCCTATCAGGTCTCATCAAGGCTGGCTGCATTATCTTTCTCTGTGCCTAGCAAGGCTGCACCCCACAGAGGGAGGTGATCAAAGAGCCAGCTACTGAGTTCATGTCAGAGAGAGCCTCTGTTTCTCTTACTAGGGAACCCACTCAGAAACTGAGCAGCCTATGGGCTTCCTCCGAGAAGGGGTTCTAGGTTATCTCCATGCATGGTCCTTGGTTGGAGTATCAATCTCTACAGAACCCCTAGGCTAGTTTTCTTGTTTGTTTGTTTGTTTGTTTGTTTTGCTCTGTTGTTCTCCTCGTGGAATATCATTCTCTACAGAAAACCTGGGCTAGTTTGTTTGTTTGTTTGTTTGTTTGTTTTGTTCTGTTGTTCTCCTCTTGGACTTCCTGTCCCCTCCAGGTCTTTCTATCTCCCTCCCTCTTCTTCCATGAAGTTTTCTGCATTATGCCCAAAGTTTGGCTATGAGTCTCAGTATCTCCTTTAATACTAAAATCTATAGTCCTAAAGAAGTTAAACAACAAGGAGAAGCTTAGAGAAGAGGCTGAAACCTCACTCAGAAGGGCAAACAGGATAGACTTCAGAAGTAGGAGAAGACAAAGAACAGGACAGGAGCCTTCAGAGGAGTTCTGAAAGTCTTTTCACTTCTTAGTCCACCTGATAGCTCATCTGTGCAAGGTATCTAAAGTCACTTAATATTACATAGTCATAATACTCATATTTAGACCAGTGACATGAATTTCACTATAATATATACATATTACGGTGTTGACCTAAAAGATAAATTTTAATGTTTTAATTTAAATAGAATTATATTTTCCCTCACCCTTTCCTCAGTTCAGCCCCTTCCACTACCATTCTTCAAACCTTTCCTATGCCTTATCAGGTTGATAGTCTCTTTTACTTTATTACTGTTACATGCGTATTTATACATATATGAATGAATGTGTGTGCACGTATATATGTACAAACCTGCTGAATCCATTTTAGTCGTCGGTTTTTATATGGTTTCAATGCTGAGCCCCAGAGATAATTTTTTTATTTATTTTATGTTTGTTTATTTTCTTGTTTGTTTAGTTTGGGACAGAATCTCTTTTTTTGCGACAGGATCTCTCTATGTAATCCTGGCTGTCCTCTAACTTAGTTGTAGACCAAAGTGGCTTTAACACACACAGATCCACTTTTGTCAATCTAGTAGCTGTTTCCTTAAAGAGAATCTGTGATTCCTATGTCACTCCGCCTTTTTATCTTTAGGTATCTGTGACATCACACATAGCACTCATATCCACAGTGACAGTAAACTTTTCTCATATTCGTTCTTCCTTTTGTTCCTACCTTCTTTCTTTTTTTGCAACAGTATTTTTAATTTTACTGAAAAGTACATTTTTCACAATATATTAGATGTGATTATAGTTTCCCTTTCCTCTAGACCCCACAGTTATTCCCCACCTTTCCTCGGATCTACCACCTTACTATCCCTCATTCTGAAACTAACTAGCTTCTAAGATATAAAAATATCACAATATAAACCAAAACTAATACATCAGAATTGGGCAAAACAACAAGCAGGAGAGAAGGAGTCTTAGAGAAGGAACAAGAAATAGGTCCACTTATTCACAGACTCAAGAATCCCATAAAAACATTAAGCTGGAAGCCATTTAGATATGCAAAGTGTTTACAGAGCAAAAAGAAAATAAATAAATAAATACAATTATGGATAAAATAAAAATAAGCTAAATTATAAAAGAGAAAGAAAAGCTCTGACAGAACATCATGAAACAAAGGACCTTCAAAACTGTCAAAGGATCACTATTTTCAGAGGATATGTTAGGATAGATGAGTGACCCCAAAAATTCTACCAGGAAACTCCTACAGCTGATAAACACCTTCAGTAAAGTGGCCGGATACAAAATTAACTCAAAGAAATCAGTAGCCCTCTTGTATACGAAAGACAAAAGGGCTGAGAAAGAAATTAGAGAAAAGACAACGTTCACAATAACCACAAGTAACATAAAGTACCTTGTTGCAACTCTAACCAAACAAGTGAAAGACCTATTTGAAAAAAAACTTCAAGTCTCTGAAGAAAGAGATGGAAGAAGATATCAGAAGATGGAAAGGTCTCCCATGTTCACGGATTGGTAGGATAAACATAGTGAAAATGGCCATCATGCCAAAAGCAATCTATAGATTCGATGCAATTCCCATCAAAATACCAATGCAATTCTTCATAGACAGTATGAGTAATTTTATTAATATTTTTTGACAGTAGCATTTGGTATTACCATAGGCTTCTTGGCTATCTAGTCTCAGGTTCTCAGTCACCCAAGCAGTGTAAACTATGGATTCTATCTCATGTAGTAGCCCTTAGATTATATCAGATAGTGGTTGGTTACTCCAACAAGCTTTGTGTGTTATGATTGCCCTAGCTTAGCTAGAAAGAACCTTATTTTGAAAAGTGTTTTGGGCTGATTAGTGTTTATATTTCTCTTTTATTAATGTTCACATTACCTCTCTGTACTAAAGGTACTAGAATGTGGGGTGAAGGCTCTATGTGGGCATTGACATCGCTATATTCACTGATCTGTGTGGGTGCTATATCATCAATGAGGACTTGCTTTCAATTTTTGGAGACAAACCTATAGTCTAGACAAAAGCCTGCATTTTTTGGAGGTTCGCGTGGAACCCTTTGGCCAAAAATTCTTTATCATCGTATTAAAACAGAAAGTTTTTTGACCTGTCAAAGAACTATGTAATTAAAAATCCTCATCCTCTTTGTTTACTTGGAACTTTTCACGGTTTTCAGGGCTTTTTTGATCCAAACTCTGTTCACCTCTGTAGTCTGTTGCTGAAATATGACATCATTACATCAAGTTCATTTATTACAGTGTATATATCCTTAAATTGACCTATATCTTTAGACATTAGTGCTAGTCATTACTTTTAGTTTCAGGAATGGGTGTTTCCTCTCTCGGAACCTTTCTCTGACTCCTGATGGCCTCCATGGGGAGCTTGGCATATGTGACTTCCTGGGTCATTTATGGATCTGTGTTTTAGGTTATTGCTATGTCACTGAGCATGAGAGATCACCTCACTATCCTCTCATCTTATAACTGTATGCTTTATTGTTTTGTACTCTCAGTGTTTCACGCAGCACCTAGCAACACTACGATATAATTCTCCTACTTTTCCTCTGTATGCTGTGTGCATAGTCATACACACACACACACACATGCGAACACACAGGATCACGCACACACAGAGAATCACATGCGCCTCACATGTATTTGTAGTTGAGAAAGGCATGAATACTTCTTTGTGCTTCCCCTGAACAGTCACCAGACTCCAGGATAAATACCACATAATGCAAACAACTTAAGTCTTTGCCTTAGCACTCAACATGGCCACATATTCCCAGGGAGCCTGCAGACACCGAAGCCAGCATTTTCTCCAAACTGTACACCATGCATCTACAGCTGTAAAATTAATACACCACTTACTGAAAAAGTGAGGTACCTCTGTCTTGTGTGTTGTATTACAAACAGCTTTATCCAAATGTTCGTGAACATGACCTTCTCATTTGTAAAACTTGTTCATGAAACATATTTCTCATTTACTCTAAGGAATTCAAAATATTCAATAAATAAGACATACCTGAGATTTACTTCCAAAAGAGATCTTCACAGAGAAACCTGTGCTCAAATTCCTGGGGCACTTCATGCAACCTATTCTTGCAAAGAAGCTGAGTGCATGCAATAATATTTAAATATTGTGAAAATGCTATAGAAAGCTAATTGTTTTAAAATCATGAAGCTTTTTTTTTCTTCAAAATACATTTGAATTTCACAGCTAGTAGTTAGGGCTTCTTATTAATATTTAAAAGTTTTAAATTTACTTGTTTTCTTCTACTTCCAATGTACATCCCATTTGTCTTTCTAAGTGAGGATTGATCATCTTATCCCAGGTCCTCTTTTGTATTTATCTTCTTTAGGTGTACACATTTTAGTATGTTTATCCTATCTTATAGGTCTAGTACCCACTTATAAGTGAGTATATACCACGTGTGTCGTGTGTCTTTCTCCTTCTGGGATATCTCACTCAGGATGATCTTTTCTATATCCCACCATTTGCCTGTAAATTTCATGATTTCCTTGTTTTTAATTTCTGAGTAGTATTCTTTGTGTAAAAGTACCACAATTTTTGTATCCATTCCTCCACTGAGGGACATCTGGGCTGTTTCCAGCTTCTGGCGATTACAAATAAAGCTGCTACAAACATGGTTGAGCAAATGTCCTTGTTGTATACTTGAGCATCTTTTGGATATATGCCTAGGAGTGGTATAGGTGGGTCTTGAGGAAGCAGTATAAGACAGGAGACTACCGCAGAGGGCCTCTTAAAGACTCTACCTAGAAGTTTATCAAAGCACATGCTGAGACTCATAATGAAACCTTCGGCAGAGTACAAGGAATCATATGAAAGAAGGGGGAGTTATTATGACCTAGAGAGGACAGGAGCTCCACAAGGACCACATATATCAGGGCACAGGGGACTTCTATGAGACAGTTTCTCCAACCAAGGACCATGTATGAATATAAACTAGAACCCTTGCTCAGATATAGCCCATGGTAGTGCAGTATCCAAGTGGGTACCCTACTAAGGGGAACAGGGAATATTTCTGACATGAACTCAATGGCTGGCTCTTTGACCTCCCTCCCACACCCCCTACCCCTAAGGGAGGAGCAACCTAACTAGGCCACAGAGGAGGACATTGCAGCTAGTCCTGAAGATACCTGATAAGCTAGAGTCAGATGGAAAAGGAGAAGGACCTCCTCTATGAGTGGACTTGGAAAGGGGCAGGGAAAAAATGAGGGAGGGAGGGTGTGATTGGGAGGGAAGAAAGGAGGGGCCTCCAGCTGGAATACAAAGTAAATAACCTGTGATTAATCCCAGAGATTCATACTCCAATCAAGTACCAGGCATGGAGATAACCTAGAACCCCTGCACAGATGGAGCCCATGGCAGTTTAGTATCCAAATGGGTTACAGAGTAATGGGAAAAGGGACTGCCTCTGACATAATCTGACTGGCCTGCTCTTTGATCACCTCCCCTTGAGGGGGGGGGGGCAGCCTTACCAGACCACAGAAGATGACAATGCAGCTACTCCTGATGTGATCTGATAGACTAAGATCAGAAGGTCTCAAGGTCTCATTAGAACTGTCTGGGTCCTCTTTCTCTGTGGCCTACTTAAGCCACCTCACCAGGGGGAGGTGATAAAAGAGCCACTGAATCCATCAGTCCCTGCAGAACCCCCTGAGCCCAGATTGTTGGCCCTGTTGATTTCCTTGTAGACCTGTCCCCTCAAGGTCTTTCTAGTTCCCCCTTCTTCCATAAGATTACCTGCAATCTGCCCAAAGTTTGGCTATGAGTCTCAGAATCTGCTTTGATACCTTAATGGTAAAGTTTTTCAGAGGCCCCCAGAGAATTCTCAACAGAGGAATATCAAACGACAGAGAAACACTTAAAGATATGCTCAAAGTCCTTAGTCATCCAGGAAATGTAAATCAAAATGACCCTGAGATTCTACCCATCAAAATGGCTAAGATCAAAAATTCAAGGGATAGCACATGCTGGAGAGGTTGTGGAGAAAGGGAAACACTCCTCCATTGCTGATGGGAATGTAAACTTGTACAACCACTTTGGAAATCACTCTGGCACTATCTCAGACAATTAGGAATAGTGCTTCCTCAACATCCAGCTATACCACTCCTAAGCATATATCCAAAAGATGCTCCATCATTCAATAAGGACATTTGTTCAGCTATGCACATAGCAACTTAATTCAAAATAGCCAGAATCTGGAAACAACCTACATGTCTATTAACTGTGTAACAGATATGGAAATTGTGGTACATTTACCCAATGGAATACTGCTCAGCAATTAAAAACAAGGAAATCTTGAAATTTACAGGCAAATGGCTAGAAGTAGGAAAGATCACCTGAGTGAGGTAACAGAAGCAGAAACACAAACATGGCATATACTCACTTACAGGTGGATGTTAGCCATATTAAATATACGATAAACATACTAAACTCTATGGTCCTAAAGAAGCTAAACAACAAGGAGGACCCTAGAGAAGAGGCTTAATCCTCATTCAGAAGAGCAAACAGGATAGACATTGGAAGCACAAGAAGTCTTGGAATAGGATTTATGTTTTTAATCTCAAAATTTAGCACTAGTTGTTATTTATAACCTTAACGTGTAGCCACCTATTTATTCTTACAAAACAGGTACTATTGCTGTCCCTGTAAAGATGAGAATGGGATGAGAGCATGTCCTGCTCCTTCCAGATGAAACACCCAAGAAGTAGCTAAGTCAGGAATGGAAACCAGCAGTGAAGTTCACAGGGGCCATGCTCATTCACTGCACTTCCTGGTTCCACCCAGGGCAGAGCTAATTTAAAATGAGGAACCTGATTCTCTATTAAAATATAACATAGTCATCATCTTTTGCCATTAGCTGATGATAAACCTACTGTGAAGCTGTCATCAAACCCACAGAGAAAGTCAGTGTTTTTTCTTTTTAAAATTATATTATCACTATTACAATTTATTTAAATTGTATCCCAAATGTGGCCCCTTTGTCTTCTCCCAATTCCACCCTCCTTACATCTTCTCCCTCTATGCCCCTCCTCTAGTCCACTGATAGGGGAGGCCCTCCTTTCCTTCCCTCTAACCTTAGCCTATCAGGTCTCATCAGGGCTGGTCTCATTGTCTTCCTCTGCAGCCTGGCAAGGCTGCACCCCTCCCCCTCCTAGAGGGGGAGGTGATCAGGGGGCCTGTCACTGAGTTCAGGTCAGTGCATGTTTCTAAATGCAAAAAGAGCAGAGTAATGGGAGTGTGTGTGTGTGTGTGTGTGTGTGTGTGTGTGTGTGATGAAACTAGGAAGCAGACCAGGAGGTGGTATCCAGAGGAAAGAGGAGAAAGTAATGGGACACCAGTGACATGAGCACAGGCAAAGTTACTCTCTGTGGGAAGAAGTGGGGCCAACAAGAGTAACTCAAACTAAATTGGAGCGGGGGAGAATAAAAATTAGAACAAACTATAATCACTAACATAAACAAAATTCCATAGTAAAGAGCCATTATTTTTATTCTGAAAAAACAAAAGAAAGATGATGTGAGATAGATACAAGAAGACAAGTTTACGACCTGATTAACTTGCAAGGTAGCCCTCAGCACACTGCTTCCACGTCAGAACTAAAAACCCAGAACGAGGAAAGGGAGACTCAGCCGGCCTGAGCAGAACACTGCCAAAAGGGATATAAGAGTCATGATTCCTTCTTAAGGTTACACAGGTTCAACTCGGCTTTTCATCTTTTGTTCTCCATTTAGCAGAGGTGGTACAGTCCAAAGGAATTAGAAGACTCTAAATAAATCTGGAATGCTTTTGTAATTCTTATACAATTTAAACATGTATGTGGAAGAAAGGAGCTGAACAAGGACGCAATGCTTCCGTGAGATGCAGCTGAGAACTTGAGGGCCAAATAAGTCCTCTCACAAAGTTAGGGGTGGCAGAGGAATTTATCACCAGTATTGTTGCAAGGGAACTAAGATAATATTTAGACCTAGTCACTAGGTAAAACAAGATTGCAAACTTAATTGTAATGTTGATCCCCTCTGTGCTGTCTTATTAAGCAGCCGGGGAAAATCCTTTATCACAAAAGATTTCCAAGGATGTGACCTTTTCCTTCACTCCATTTCTATTTCACTTAAATTATCACCCTGAAGATTTCAAAGGGGTCCTCACAGCAGGCTGATAGATTGGAGCCCCTCTCTAACTAAAGAAACATTGATTGTGTAAAGCGGAAGAAAATATCACAGACAGCTCCTGTAGGTCTCTGTGAATCAAATTTGCACTCACATAAGAGCCTTAAAATTTTTTTCTTTCTTATTTTTACAACTATATTTAAAATGGCAAAGTAGCACTAAGATAATTAATCTCCAGACCATCACTTTGAGGTGTGATTATAATCAGTAAATTCAGTGTGGGCAGGGCTTTGTTGGCACTCTTATCCTCTCACATGGCTCACTTGGCCATAAAATGGACTCAGGGTACAGAAATTTCTTATCAGTGATGCTGAGAACTATAACTGGTCGGTAAAAAAAAAAAAAAAAAAATATCAAAAAATGTTTTTGTTTTTTTTTCTCCTGTGTTTATACCTAATGCTTGCAACCAGGATCAAAGACTGTTTCCCAGATTTATCAAAACACCGCTGTGCATCACTGTATGCACCTTTAATGACATGCAAATTGAGTTGGCTTATTTGTGTTTAAATCAGCTTTGGAAAGGTAGATTGGGTGGGTATATTTCAATCCGAGTTTTTTTAAAAATTGATTTTTACTGAAGTGTTTGCATTCATGATCCTCCTGTGTCAGTGTCCCACTGCGTAATGGGGTGAGAGTCATGTCCCACTGTACAGGACTAAGGGAAATGATTTAGGGTCCTTGAATAAGACTTCCAGATTCAGACTCTGTTTTGGCCCTTCAGCTTCTTAGCGGTAAGCAGCCTGCTCACACAGTACCTAACCATAAACTTCAAGAAACAAACTCAATTGATCAAAGAGCGAAGCCTGTGGCACAATGTGCCAACACAAACTTTTCTTCTTTTAAAGCTGTTCATCTTAAGTATTTTGTGCAGACACTGAAGGGTGACTATAACAGTTATGGATGAGGGTTATTCATGTTGTGCAACTGAATCTCAGCAATAAGGCCACAGGTGACATATCAGGGAGCTTAAGTTTTAAAAAATACGTTTCAGTGATATTTTTTTGGAGAAGGAACAAAGTTTCCTGAAGTAAATTTTAGAATCAGCCATGAGCCAAGATGCAGAGGTCCTGGGCACGTGTACATAGCCTATGTCATATACAGCCACGGTATTGTGGGGAGTAACAAATATTTTAAATCTCAATTGGGGCCTCCTCCTCTCCTCCCAATCCCTGTCTCCCATACCCCTCCTCCTCCTCCTCTCTTTTCCTTCTCTTCAGAGAAGGGAGAGGTCCCCCACGGGTACCAACTCCCCTTGCTTTGCACATTAAGTTGCTGCAGGATTAGGTGCACACTCCAGCACTGGGGCCAGACAAGGCAGCCCAGTTAGGGGAATGGGATCCAAAGGGCGGCATCGGAGTCAGAGAGGGCCCCCAGCTCTAGTTGAGGGGATCCACATAAAGACCAAGCATCACGCTGCTACATATGTACAAGGTGCCTAGGACCAGGCCATGCATGCTCTTTAGTTGGTGGTTCAGTCTCTGTGAGCCCCCATGAACCCAGGTTAGTTGACTCTCTAGGTCTTCTTGTGGAATAGTTGGACCCCTCTGGGTCCCTCACAGAAACCTGTCACATTCCTGCTCATGTTATTCTCATTCAATGATACAAAAAATTGAGGGTCATTTCAAAGGACAGTTAGTCATTTAATCAGCACTAAAGAGAGAGGTAGAATCTAGATGAAAATTATTTAAAATGTTTCTGGTGTCAATGTATGAAGACTGATGTGATCACAATGAGAAAACAGAAAGAAGGATGAGTTTAGGAACAGAAGGAAAGGGTTGTAAAAGTCTCTTATAATGGATCTTCTATTTTTGGAAAATTTAAATGTATTGTGTAGTTCATCATGCTATATCTACATGAGTAAACAAGAATTTATCACTTGATAAGGTTTCAGGGTTCCCCATATGAAAAGTGAGTTGCTCAAGAAATTCAATAGATGTTGGTATATTTAGATGTTACTCCAACTCTGACCCTGCTTTTGTAATGCTGTGCTTAAATATCAGTAAACATAAGTTTAATAATAAACATACTCTTATGTTTATCATACATAACAAAAAGGAAGAAAAATATTAATGCATCCCTGAATACAGTTCTTTCTATGCATAAAAACATTGATGAGGATGGAGGCACTTTCCAGCTAAACCGAACATATTTTTTCAAGAATTGAAAGTGTTCAGACTTTTACATAAATATTACTAGCAGCTTCCACAATGACACTTCAAGACTTTGATAGAAGATTTGTCATATAAGCCAGTAGCTATGACCAAGAGAGGATCTCAGTCCCAGAAATCTCCATTCCTCTTTCTATAACAGAAAAAAAATGCTTCAATTTATCCCATTTACATATGCTGTGCACTTAATCTATTCTAGCCTTCCACAAAGACTTGGAGAATGAAAAGCAAGGAAACCAATGGCTCCAGAGGCCTACATGCCAGTGGGGAGAATGACAAATCTTTCCAGGTTATATGAGAAGCAATTACAGCCCTGAGTATGCTTTCAGAGTGGAAGAGATTGTACAATTACATTTTTTTTTTTTGCAGTTTTGCAATTACCTACTGCATGCTCTTTTTTTTCCATAATCTATTCTCACTGATGTTTTGTGTGTGTGAATGAAAAAGAACTTATTGTATTGTAGATGTATATGGATATTTTCCTAATTAAACACTCTTGATAGTTCTCCATTACTCACAGATTAAAGTTTCAACTTAGGAAGGTGACAGAAAAAGCCAAACACAAATGAAACTTCTGCTTTCATACTCACCTACTACCATTCCTTTAAACTGGCTTTTGCCTCTTCTTGCTATTTCATCTCTAATGAGCTCCTTTTCATCCTTGAAGTCTGTTTCAATTGTCTCCTAACCTGTGAATCCTTTCCTTGGTCCTCCAAGGCAGAAGTAATTGATTCTCTCACACTTCTCCCACCTAACATGCTATCACATTCCATGTGGAATTTTAATGTCTTTGTATTTCTCTATTCCCAAATAAAGTAAATATTGTATAAATGCATTACATAGAGTTTATTTATTTCAACACCCTAGGAAACAGCCTAGAGTCTGGTTGAAAACATTTCTTATTTAATTGTTGCTGAATTTAATTTGCATTAAATATTCCTTAATGTACTACTGAAAAGACGTGCATGAAGTCCAAACAGGTATGCAGACTGTACTTTGCAAATTAGATCAATTCATATGTATAAGTATCTGCAAGTCTTTTATCAGTATATGTCATACACACCCTATAGCACAATGGATGCTTCGTAATTAGAGGATGAACTGCATGTTTGAGCACGTCTTTATGATCATTATCTCTCTAAACATTTATTGAATTTGTGACAAACTTCTTGCTAAGTTTCTATGTGAACTCTTAGGACAATGATTGTTACAGTGAGTCCTATAATTACCTTGTATTTTAGAGAAGGAACCGACTTAAAGTATGTACATTGCCTATACTTACTTCATATGGAGGTTGAGAGCTGAGCTAATAGTTGAAGCATATTTGATTCGGAAGTGGATTTATTTTTTTTTTAATTTTCTGGTTAGATTATGTGTGTTTACATGTATGTGCATGTGTTTATGAATTCACTCACAAATGCACATAGACGTTTGGATAAAACTTTAAGGTTTGTGTATAGATATGTATGACATATTTAATAGAATTCTATATGCTCATGCACACAATCCATAAACTCTCCACTATTGGTCATAAATATGATACCTCTGTATATAATTACATAATTTATGTTTAACATGGGATAAATTAAATGTATAGGGCATGTAATATATATATATATATATATATATATATATATATATATATATATATA
>NW_026595275.1:0-50420 GCF_907164565.1 Psammomys obesus | reverse complement strand
TTCTTCTTCTTCTTCTTCTTCTTCTTCTTCTTCTTCTTCTTCTTCTTCTTTAGATAAGTAATAAGGAAGACTCAAATTAGGATGCATAAATCTCACTCCAAAGGGGAGATAGAACAGATAGAGCTAATGGCTTAAGAAGGAGGGGGAACATGGTAGGAGAGGGGGCACAGGGAATTAAGAGGGTGGAGATCAGGCTTGAGGAAAGCAAGAGCGAAATGACAGAAGGCCTGTAGAGAAAAAAGAAACTGAGGGTGGGGACATCACTGTGACAAGCTGCAGACCTAATCAGGGTAGGCTCCTGGGAGGATATGAAGAGGACTCAAGGAAAGACTCCTAGTAGCAGTGAAGTATAATTTCTATACATCTTCATATTTTTTTTACATCTTCATATTTCATATCCATATTTTAGTTTTGGCAATTTTGGTTTGTTGCTCACGTGTAAGGAGTATTACTGGCTTTACTTCAGCAAGTGGGAATTTCAAAATCTACAGCTCTGTCAGCTACTTTCCTTTGCAGTATGAGACTTGTCAACTATCTTGCAGAACTTTGTGCAAATCCCTCACTTCTTCTTTTATGAACTTCTCAGCAAAAGACCTCTGTTTCTTACCCTCCATATTGATATAGTAAAAGTATTGGTACCCAAATCTACCAGGAGGACAATTAAATATGCTAATGCAATCTACAACAGCTGTCCCAAGAGTAATATCTTTCCTTAAACACACAGCAGCTCCAAAGACATCCCAGGCCTCTGTGGAGCATAACAACATTGATTGTATCCTTGAGATGATGGGAGGCTCTCAATAGAATAGGAGGGAAAGAATTTTAAATGAAGCCTTTTGAAGTGCTCCTCAGCCCATGCTCTGTTTTGTTAAATCACACTGTAGGTAGACATCAGGTACAACGGATGCATTGGTATTGGCTTCCTTCTCTGACCTGTAAACTGAATTCTACCCTTAAAGGGTAAAAGAGAAGCTCTTATGAACAGAGTATGGGTTCAAGGCCAGTCTGGTCTACAAGCAGAGTCCAGAAGAGTTAAGGCTACACAGAGAAACCCTGTCTCAGAAAACCAAACCAAACCAAAACAAGGCCTAAACTATGGACAGTTATACTAACCCAGGAAAATACAGTCAACAGCACTGTCCCATGACAAAGGGAAACAGATTAATTAAAAGGTAGTGGTTTCATGCAAGCTGTTTCAGCTAGAAAATGGTCCACCTAAATAGATATTATTTACATTATTTTTTTAAAATTCAAGGAATTAAAGGCATGGATAAAAAAATTTGATCATTCATATAATTCATACAATAGAAAGCCTGAGCTACATGGTTGTGCAATACTCAAGTGACTGAAACCATTAGGGATCTGCTACATGAAGGGCATTCCAATTGTATTAAGTGGGAGAGTTAAGAAATAAGTAAATCAGATTTTCATTTTTCAATATTAACAAACAGCGCACTGCTGTGCTATTTGTTCTCAGTGAAGCCAGTGACCATTAGTTAAATAAACCAGAAGGATTGGTATTATCCCCTGGTTCGCTAATACCAGATTCAGATTAGTGGAGTGACTTTCAAAGCAAATGTGTATTGATTGAAAGTTAATTCATACTCAGCCCCCATTTCTTTGCAGTCACCAGGAGAGGGATGATGTGAAAGCAATATATAGACAAAAACTTTTAGCACTACTAGCCTTAAAAATTCTTGTTTCTCTTTCTCATCATATTGACAAGCACAGTTCAGCTCAGGGCAGTAATGCCACATCTATTGAACCACTGGAACTTGAGGAGATTGGTAGGGACCCGTGTCCTTGGGGTTTTCTTCCTTAGGCTGTGTCTATACTCATTTAAAAGTGCATTGGAGCGGTCAAGGCACCATTCTCTCCCTAGATGATAACAGAACATGTAAATGTCAACAAAGGACTATATCTCACATTTCAGTGCATATTTATAAGGCGATATCCTGATTTATCTCTGATCCAAATAAATACTTTTTAACTTGAAGACAATTAAAACGAAATTTTCTTTTTTGAGAAATAAATATAGCTGTGGTCATATTTTCATCTGTAGCCAAAAAAAATACCAAATACTACAGTGGGGTGACTATGAGCTCTGAGCCTTACAAGGAGTCATAGCCACCCACATAAATAAATTCTCTCTTTTCCTCCTCTTATCCAAGGAGTATTAGGAGTTATTTTGTACTCTAAATCCCTTCAAATTTGTACTCTGCTTTTTATTCTCAAAATAATTGTATTCCATCCTGCAAATAAGCAAGACCTACTGCTATTCTCCATCTCTCTGTCTTGCTCCTACACTACTTCCATAGTAGTAGAATCTGACCTTGTCACTGCTTAGTTTCAAAGCTCGCATTAACGTGTGCTTTGTACTTATTGCTTGTCTTCCTGTGATACCTATTACAGAAATTTTTAAAAATATGTCAGGTGTAATTAAACAAAATGAAAAGAAACCAAAACTAGGGTGTTGTCAGTAACTTTCTATCCAATATTTCAGGGAGGATAAATAATAAGCATAGAAAAGAGCTTCCAGCTATGTTTAGATCCATGGAGCAGATGCTAACAGGCACAGGTCAAGCCAGTGCAAACAGACAACCTATGGTCTGCAGATCTCGTTTTCAGGGCTGCAAATTTGCGTAAAAACAGAAGGTCAGTTCTTTCAATAGTCTTGGAGCTCTTGATGACAATGTAGTTGAAAGTTCTCTTTCTGTGGGACCAGGAAGCCAGCGGGATATGAGCCTGGAATTGTAGGTGGCAGTTACTCTGTCTGTCTAAGTGTTCTAGCTTATTTTTGTAGGAGTGACTTACTCAAAAGAGGATTATCTTTCTCTTGAACATTCAAAACTTGGGCTAATTTCTGTTTCAAACTTCTTATCAAAGCCTCAATGTCCCAAGTTTGTTTACTATTACATTGATGAAACACCATGATGAAACAGATTGGGAAAGTGGGGAGGGTTTATTTGGCATAGGCTTCCAAAACAAAGTTCATCATTGAAGAACATCGGGGGTGGAGGGGGGACTCAAACAGGGCAGGTACCTGGAGGCGGGAGCTAGTGTAGAGGCTATGGAGGGATGTTGCTCATTGTCTTGCTCCTCATAGTTTTCTCAGCCTGCTTTCTTATAGAACCCAGTACCACCAGCCCTGGAGTGGCACTACCTACAATGGGTGTGGGACCTCTTCCATCAATGACTAATTAAGAAAATGCCCAAATCCCTGTCATATATATTTATGATAGGACCTTCCCTATCAGTGGACTGGGAGAGGGGCATGGGTGGAGAAGAGGGAGGGAGGGTGGAAGGAATTGGGAGGGGAAGATGGAGGGAGCAACAGGTCAAATACAAAGGGAATAAACTGTAATTAATATAATTAAAAATAAAATATTAGAATAAAGAGGCTACTATGACAGAGAAAAATTTAGTAAATAAAACTAATTAGTTGAAAAAGATATGACAGATTATTAAAATACATAAGAAAAAGTAGAAACTTAAGAATACAGTAAAAAGAAATAAAGATATATGAGAAATAACTAGATTTCATAGAATAAACATGAAGCTGTTGAAAAGTACATACATTAATAACCCAAAGAGTTCTAGAGTTATTAAATAGAAAAATTATAAATCTGAATAAATGTAGTTCATAGAAGTAAAATATTCAAAATTTGAACTAAGTTTGGCATCAGATGTCTAATGAAAAGTCCATACATGTCTAGTGACATTTCCACAATTAAAAAAAAATGTGATTCCCAATATAAAAACACCGTGAGTTCTTTCAATAAAGTATATGTACTTTCTTCCCCACTTCCCCTACTCTCCCCTTCACCATTCCCCTCTCCCTTTCCTCCCAAGAGAAGGGGAGCTCCCTCTCCCCATATTGACCTTCCCCAGCACATCAAGTCTCAACAAGACTGAGCATATATTTATCCCTTAAAGCCAGGCAAGGTAGCACTGCCAGGGATAAGTGATCCAAAAACAGGCAATAGAGTCAATGTTAGGAAACAGTCCCCACCTGCACCCATCAGGTGCCCTATATGAAGACCAAGCTGCCTGTCAACTATGTGTGTGCAGGGGACCTAGGTCCAGATCATGCATGCTCCTTCAATGATGTCTCCTAAGGAGGTGAACAACAACCCACCAAAAAAGCTGTGATCCAAAAATTTCTCTGCACATACGAAGTGCAGGAGTAAGGAGCAACAAAGTTTAAGGGAAAGTACAAACAACAATTGGCCCAACCTGAGACCCACCCAATGGTAGAGAGCCAGCCCCTAACACTAATAATGATGCTCTGCTATGCTTTCAGACAGCAGCCTAACTTGACTGTTGTCTGGGAGGCTCCAGCCAACAGCTGATTCAGACAGATGCTGGGACTTGCAGCCAAGCTTGGGGCAGAACTCTGGGGGTCCTGTAGAAGTGTTGGTGAAAAGATGGAAAGACCTGGAAGGGACAGGAGCTCCACAAGAAGACCAACAGAGACTACTAACCCAGTCCCAATGAGGCTTTCTGAGACTGAGACATCAACTAAGGAGTACATCCCAGTATTATAGCTCATTTCTTTTTCAGTTGAGGTTCCCTGTTCTCTGATGACTCTAGCTTATATCAAGGTGACATAAATCTAGCCAGCACAACTAATTTGACACACAGACAAATTACTATTTAGCCAAGGTTTTCCCTTAGAAAGTCGCACACTCTTTTTAGTCAAATATATTAAAAATACAGTCTTTTAGAGTCCAAACTCTTTGTAAAACTCCTAAATCTTTTTAAAATTTTAAAATGCAGTGTCCTGTAAATTCAAAAAGAAATCAGATACTTTCTTATTTCATGAGAAAAGAACCTATGTACTCACTTATAAGTAGATATTAGCCATATTATATAGGATAATCAAACTAAAATCTATAGACCTGAAGTAGCTAAACAACAAGGAGGACCCTAGGGAATATGCTTAATTCTCAATCAGAAGGGAAAAAAGGATAGATACCAGAAACAGTAGCAGAGAAGGAACATAGCTGGAACCTACCATAGATGTCTTCTAAAAGACTCCACCCAGCAGGGGATCGAAGCAGATGCAGAGACTCACAGCCAAACTTTGGGAAGATCACAGGGAGTCCTTTTTAAATAATTTTTATTTTTTTAATATGAATCACAGGTTATTTACTTTGTATCCCAGCTGTAACCCCTTCCCTCATTCCCTCCCAATCCCACCATCCCTCCCTCATCTCCTCCCTGACCCTTTCCAAGTCCACTCATAGGGGAGGTACTCCTCCCCTTCCATCTGACCCTAGCTTATCCGGTATCTTCAGGACTAGCTGCAATGTCTTCCTCTGTGGCCTGGGAAGGCCGCTCCTCCCTCAGGGGGTGGGGAAGTCAAAGAGCCAGCCATTGTGTTTATGTCAGAAATAGTCCCTGTTCCCCTTAGTAGAGTACCCACTTGGATACTGAGCTACTGAGCAGGGGTTCTAGGTTATATGCATACATGGTCCTTGGTTGGAGAAACAGTCTCATAACAGACCCCTGTGCCCTGATATATTTGGTCCTCATGCATCTCCTGTCCTCTCCAGGTCATACTAATTACTCCTTCTTTCATGATTCCCTGTACTCTGACCAAGGTTTTGTTATGAGTCTCAGCATCTGCTTTGATACACTCCTAGGTAAAGTCTTTCAGAGGCCCTCTGTGGTAGGCTCCTGTCTTGGTCCTTGTTTTCTCCTACTTCCAATGTCCATCCATTTGTCTTTCTAAGTGAGGATTGATCATCTTACCCCGGGTCCTCCTTCTTGCTTAGCTTCTTTAGGTGTACAGATTTTAGTATGTTTATCCTATCTTATAGGTCTAGTACCCACTTATAAGTGAGTATATACCATGTGTGTCTTTCTGCTCTTGGGATCACAGGGAGTCTTATGAAAGAATGGGACTATAAAAGGACCAGGAGGGGACAGGAGCCACACAAGGAGATCAACAAAGCCAAAAAGAGCTGGGCTCAGGGAGACTGCAGATACTAATACATCAATCATACATACATACATAGAAAGGATCTAGACCTTCTGCTCAGATATAGCCCATAGATAGTTCACATGTGGTCTCCCTAGTAAGGGGAGAAGAGACAGTCTCTGACATAAACTAGGTTGCCTGCTCATTGATCACAGAGGAAGAGGATCCAGGCAGTCCTGATGGGACCTGATAGGTTAGGGTCAGACAGTAGGGGAGGAGGACTTCCCCTATCAGTGGACTAGGAAAGAAAGATAGTTGAGGAAGAGAGAGGGAGGGTGGGACTGGGAGGAGATGAGGGAGGAGGCACACTAGAATAAAAAGTGAATAAACTTTAAATAATAACAACAATAATAATAATAATAAAGAAGAAAGAACCAGAGCACAGTCACAATCAAATGAAGGAAAACCAAACTCCTACTGTGTAATTAACTTAACATTTAAAGTCAGAGATCAACTCAATTTTCTGGGATCCTCCAAAATACATGAGTCGCCTCTCCAGCTCTGTCCTTTGTAGCATACACATTTTGTCTTCTATTCTCCAGATGGCTCCACTCCATAGGTGCCTCAAAACTTGGTTTTAACTTCACAGTACTGGCATCTCGCAAATGCTGAAGTCTCTTGCTGCAACTGGGCTAGTCGTTCACCAATAGCCTCTCCTGGGCTTTTATAAGGGACTCCTGTCTTGGTACACAGTGCTAAGCTTCAGCTGCTCCCCATGACTCCTTAATGCTTTCAAACTCCTTACCAACCAGAGTGACTCTTACACGACCTAGTTTGGCTCCCAGAATGATGTATAAACTTGGCCATCATGGAACATAGCTTCACTGTGCTGACCCAGAATAAACACTTTGATGAAGACCTCACCTCAGTGATGCTGATCTCTTCTTAATCAAAGCTGATTCTTCTGCTCCAGGTGACCAGATACCATTGATTCTCCATACAAACAGCTTAGTAGTGTCTACTTCCCTGTGAGACTTCACAGACCACTGCTTTCAACACTTGTATCTTGCATGTTCCTACAGGGCCGCCTACTGGGCTCCCAACACATTGATTTTTCTAGCCCAAAGTCACAATGTCTTTCCAAAAACCTCCCCAAAACAACATGATCAGGTCTGTCACAGCAATACTCCATGATCCTGGTACCGATTTCTGTTCTATTTATCAGTACTATTGCTGTGATGAAACACCAAGACCAAAGAAATCTTAGGAGGAAGGTGTTTATTTTGGCTTATGCTTCCATATCTCTGTATCACTGAAGGATATCAGGGCAGGAATTCAGATAGGGCAGGAAAATGGAGGCAGGAGTAATACAGAGGCTGGAGAGAAGTATTGCTTACTTCTTGTTCTCTATGGCTTGCTCAGTTGCTTTCTCATGAAATCTAGGACCAACAGTCTGGGGATAAACATCCACCAATGGGCTGTCCCTCCCACATGAATCACTAATAAAGAAAATGTTTACAGGCTCGCCCAGTCTTATAGAAGCATTTTGTTAATTGAACAACACTTCTCTCTGATGATTTAGCTTGTGTCAGTTTAAATCTAGCCCGCACATTGATTTTGATTCAAATCAGGCTTGTTGCTGCTGTATATTAACTGTACACAGTGAATATAATAATGAGAATCATTTTTGTAAAATATACCGTGCACCTTTCCTTCATTTACCCTCAGTTCTCCTCTTTTCCCCCATACCTCTCATACTATTTTATTTATACTTCAGACAGTTTTGATTCTACTTTTATACCTATATTCGTAAATTGGTTTATTTATCTATATAAAATCTAGGACCCACAAATAGAAGGAAATGTGGTATTTGTCTTTCTGAGTCTGATCTATTTTATTAAATACTAATTTCTCCAGTTATACCTATTTTTTCTAACGAACATACTTTTTATCCACAGTTATGGCTGGATAAAGCCCTACTGTACATAAAAGGCACAGTTTTTTTAATTCAGTCATCCATTGACAAACACCTAAGTTGATTATGTAATTGTACTTTTGTGATCAGTGTGAAATACAGAGGGTTAAGTCCATGGTGTGTTGATTTGGAGTTATTCAAATATATAACCCAGGGGCGGGCAGTTTTGCTTTATTGTTTTAGGGGTGTAAATGCTAGTTACCATAAAGACTGGAGTAATTTACATTCGCTCCAGCTTTGAATAGGCATTTCCCCTTTTCTCTATATCTTTCAGTATTTTTAGAAGGAAACATAAGAAAGACATGTCAAGGTGTAGATAAAGGCAAGGACTTCCTGAATAAGACTGTAATAGCTCAGAAAGTAAAACTGAGTTGACAAACAGAATTATATGAGTGTTAAAAGCTTCTGCAGTTCCAAAGAAATGAGCACTTAAGAGAAGAGCATGCCTATACATAGAAAAACAAATCATTTTAATCTCTTTCAATAATTGTGTGTGTGTGTGTGTGTGTGTGTGTGTCTGTCTGTCAGTGTCCTCATCCTGTCAGTGGAAGAGGATAGAATATGTAAAGACCCCAAGAAACCAAATGAGCCAATCAATAAATGGGCTAATAAAACAATCACAGTTTTCAAGAGATGAAATAAAAACTGCCAATAAGACTATACAAATGTATTCAATATCTTTAACCATCAAAATATTACAAATGAAAAACAAAACCTCTAAAATTCCATTTCCCCCAAGTCAGGATTGATTTTTATATAGAAAACAAGTGATCCAGTATAATCTTCAAAACTTTTGTTTTTAATATTACATAAGCAATTCTGAGAGCAGATGTGCGAAGGCTGCTGCGGCTGCTAGTGAGGGATTATTTTGGAATGAGAAGGTAGTTTTACAAAGCATTGATAGATGGATTCATGAGTAAAGGATTCAGAGAAGATGTGCTTTAAAGACTATCAGGTGTACAGATTTTAGTAGGTTTATCCTATATTAAATGTCTATACGAGTGAGTATACACCGTGTGTGTCTTTCTACTTCTGGGACAGCTCACCCAGGATGATCTTTTCCAGATCCCACTATTTACCTGCAAATTTCATGATTTCCTTGCTTTTTATTGCTGAGTAATATTCCATTGTGTAGATGTACCACAATTTCTGTATCCATTCTTCAGTTGAGGGGCATCGGGCTGTTTCCAGCTTCTGGCTATTACAAATAAGTCTGGTACAAACATGGTTGAGCAAATGTCCTTATTGTACTTGAGCCTCTTTTGGGTATAAGATGGAGGACTCTTGCTAAAATGCTCAATTCCTATCCAGAAAGGCAAAGAGGATGGACTTCAGAAAAAGGAGAAACAGAAGAACAAGTCAGGAGCCTGACACAGAGGACCTCTGAAAGGCCCTGCCTTGCAGACTATCAATGCAGATGCTGAGACTTATGGGCAACTTTTGGGCAGAATGCAGGGAATCTTAGGAAAGAAGTGGGAAACAGTAAGATCTGGAGAGGACAGAACTCCACAAGGAGAGAAACAGAACCAGAAAATCTGAGCACAGGGGTCTTTCCTGAGACTGATACTCCAACCAAGGACTATGCATGGAAATAACCTAAGACCCCTGCACAGATGTAGCCCATGACAGTTCAGTATCCAAGTGGGTTCCATTGTAATAAGAACAGGGACTGTCTCTGACATGAACTGATTGGCCTGCTCTTTAATTAGCTCCCCCTGAGGGGAAGCAGCATTATCAGGCCACAGAAGAAGACAAGGCAGCCACTCCTGATGAGACCTAATTGACTAGGATCAGAAGGAAGGAAAAGAAGACCTCCCGTATCAGTGGACTTGGGGCAGGGCAAGCATTCAGAGGGTGGAGGATGGGAGGGACTGGGAAGGGAGGAGAGAGGGAATCACAGGGGGGATACAAAGTGAATAAAGTGTAATTAATAAAGAATTTTAAAAAAGAATATCAGAAAGTTTTTCTTTTAAGAAATGAAAGAAGGAGGGGATTAAGGGAAGGGAGGAGGGAAAAAGAAAAAAGGCAGGAAGTTAAAGGAAGGACTGAATGGAAAAAGCAAGGGAATGGAGATGGTTCCTATGTATTGTAGAGTGATGATAGACCAGTTCTACAAAGTCATACAGATTTGAGTCCACATTCTATATTTTCCATATCAAGCCCTGTTAACTCAGAAGAAAAACCACTTCATCTCTCTAGTGTTTATTTTTAAATTTCACAATTTTCATTTCAGAGTGGCTTTTTATTCATTGTATTTTTGTTGATTAGGAGCGTGCATATACACTGTTAGCTGTAATGTGTTCATTATATGCCATAACAACTAGAAAAGACCTAACAGAAATTGCTAGTAAAATGATGTATAAATAATGAGACAATAGGTAAAGAAACAAATGAATTTGTATACAGATGTCAACAAGTATAAAGAGTAAGGCTACTAGGGTCATTTAAAGGAGCAAAGGGTGTATAGAAAACCCAACATTTGTTGTCATTATTTTGAGGTGTGTACAAAGGCCAAGAAACACATGGCCACATATCTTCCATCTAGAATTGAAGTGAGCCAGTTATTTAGCTATCCTCTCTTAACTCTTGGGAATTAACTGCCCAGTGATTAATATTTGACATGTTTAACTCATGCATAAAGAAACTGGAGGTTAGGAACAGAATGTGAGGTCATCACAATGAGTTGCAATGATTTCCAAGAACACCCACTTAGAATTTGAAATGTTCTATTTTATCCACATTGAACAGAAAGGCCTAGTGAACACAAGAATGTGGATGTGCCTCTGACATATCAATTCCAGACCACTGTATAGAAACCTAGTGGTAAAAGTGACTGACAAAAGTCTTAGACATATCTAATATAGGATAAACATACTAAAATCTGTACCCCTAAGGAAGCTAATCAAGAAGGAGGACTCTGGCTAAAATGCTCAATCCCCATTCAGAAAGTCAAAGAGGATGGACATCAGAGGAGGGAGAAAACAGGGAACAGGACAGGAGCTTGCCACAGAGGGCCTCTGAAAGGCTCTACCCTGTAGGGTATCAAAGCAGATGCTGAGACTTATAGCCAAACTTTGGGCAGAATGCAGGGCATCTTATTAAAGAAGATAGTAAGACCTGGAGAGGACGAGAGCTCCACAAGGAGAACAACAGATCCAAAAAGTCTGAGTACAGGGGTCGTTTCAGAAACTGATACTCTAGCCAAGGGCCACTCATGGAGATGGCCTGAAACCCCTGCATGGTAGTAGCCTATTGCAGTTCAGTGTCCAAATGACCTCCATAGTAATGGGGACAGAGACTGTCTCTGACATGAACTGATTGGCCTGCTCTTTGATTACATCCCCCTGATGGGGGAAGCAGCCTTAACAGGCCACTGAAGAAGACAATGCAGCTACTCTTGATGAGACCTGATAGACTAGGATCAGAAGAAAGGGGAAGAGGACCTCCCCCATCAGTGGACTCAGAGAGGGACATAGGTGGGGAAGAGGGAAGGTGGGGTTGGGAGGGTAGGAGGGAGGGAGCTACAGGGGGATAAAAAGTGAATAAACTGTAATTAATAAAAATAAAATATAATTAAATAATAAAAAAGATTTAAAAAAAAGAAGTAACTGACAGGTGCATAGAATTAAATTAAAAACTTTCCGCAGCGGGCTATGGTATTGCATGTCTATAATCGCAGCCCTCAGGGAAGCAGAGACAGGAGGTTCTCTATGAGTTCAAGGCCAGCCTGGTCCACAAAGCTAGTCCAGGACAGCCAAGGGTACACCAGAAAAACCCTGTCTAGAAAAAACAAAAGAAGACCTCCCTTATCAGTGGACTTGGGGAGGATCAGTATAGAGCATCAAACTGTGATAAGGGGTGATGTATACATGGAACTTAACAACAACAACAAAGAAGTTTGATTTAAAAATGGCTATAAACCTGAGAAGACTTTTTAAAAAAAGTTTCTGTTGGAATATTTTACATATTATGCATACAGATGCCTGTAGTGTTTAATGCCCATCTAATGGTGTGTCTCATAGAAGAAATGTGGAAAATGGCGACTCCTTCTCAAAGCAGAAAGTATCTTTAGCACACTTCCTTAAGGAAACTCCATTTTATCTGTGATCCTAAAATCGACTATGAAGTCATGTCTTGTACTACTGATGAAATAGCATATTCTTCAAGGATCAACCAAGGCAAGGCAGGTCAGTACAATTTATGTGTAGACAACTATGAGCAAAAAGAAAGAAAAAGAGTTGATTTTAGAACATTTTAGAAGGACATTGGACTTTCTAAGCTTTTAGGATCCCATTGTGAAAATAAAGAGAAATTCCCTCCCATTTAGGCTAACTTAAAGCATGTAAAAAGTGTAAGTAAATGGCTGGTACTTTTATCACACTAAAAGGTCTAGGTGAAACTATTACTGGAAACAGGATGATGACGGCTCTTTCTTTTGTGCACTTCTCCATGAAACTGATTAAATGGGATTTGCACCCTTCAAGTAACTAGCTATCTAGCAAAGCCTGAAATGGAAGCGTGTGAAATAATGCATCTGTCCCATGAAGGGTGGGGCACAGTAACTGTGTTCACAGGGAAACAAAGGGGTACTTCTTAAACTCTCACTTTTAAATTGTGTGATTGTCAGATGCAGCATCAGATATTTTTTTTTTTTCTCCACAGTAAAAAGATAGAAGCACATGGTCTTTGATTTCTATTATTTCCTTAGGTTGTCATTAGATTAAATCGGAATAAAATTCTCATATTTTTCTTCAAAGCATAAACATTAAATACTTTTCAAGAAATGGAGTTTTTCTGTTAAGTTATGATGGTCATAAAAAGACAACAACCTTCTCGAGAGGAAAAGAAGGTTAAATATAAAAAGGCTATGAGTGTTTAGCGGTGAATTAGTGCTGCTTGGGACAGCCGTTATTTCTGAAGGTTGCAGCAGTGGTTGTGGGGAATGTCCTGGTAATACTAATGAACAAAAGGGAGTATATTTGGAACAAAATACAACCTCATTCTAAGGAGAAGCAAGAAATTATAGAACAGAATCAATTACCAATTTCTGCGATATTCTTCATGCTTCTTGTATTTGTCAGGATTATTTTTTTAAGATTTCTTTTCTTTTTTTTACTTTATTTTTCTTATCAGTTAAATTTTATTAACTCTGTATCCCACCTGTATCCCGCTCCCTCATTCCCTCCCAATCCCACACTCCCTCCCTCATCTCCACCCTGCCCCTTTCCAAGTCCACTGATGGGGGGGACCTCCTCCCCATTCATCTGACCCTGTTTTATCAGGTATCTTCAGGACTGGCTGCAAAGTCCTCCTCTGTGGCCTAACAGGACTGCTCCTCCCTTGGGGGGGGGGATGGGGAGATCAAAGAGCCAGCCATTGAGTTCCTGTTAAAAATAGTCCTTACTATGGGAAACCAATTGGTTACTGAGCTACCACGGGCTACATCCGAGCAGAGGTTCTAGGTTATATCCATACATGGTCCTTGGTTGAATGTCAGTCTCTGAAAAGACCCTGTGCCCAGATATATTTGGTCCTTGTGGAGCTCCTATCCTTTCCATGTCATACTAACTCCCCCTTCTTTCATACGATTCCCTGAACTCTGCCGAAGATTTGGTTGAGTCTTTGTATCTGCTTTGTAAACACTGCTAGAGAGTCTTTCATATGCCTTCAGTAGACTCCTGTCATATGTTCAATGCCCATCCCATCTGTCTTTCTAAACGAGGATTGCTCATCTTACCCCATGTCTGCTCTCTTAATTATCTTTTTTAGGTGTATAGATTTCATTATGTTTATCATATCTTATAGGTCTATATAAGCGAGTATATACCGTGTTTGTCTTTCTCATTCTGGGATATTTCACTCAGAATGATCTTTTCTAGATCCTACCATTTGCCTGCAAATGTCATGATTTCCTCCTTTTTGATTGCTGAGAAGTATTCTCAGCTTCATATGGAGAAACAAAAAACCCAGAATCTCCAAAAGAATCCTGTACAACAACAGATCATCTGGAGGTATCTCC
Organism: Psammomys obesus; assembly: GCF_907164565.1. Lineage (NCBI taxonomy): Eukaryota > Metazoa > Chordata > Mammalia > Rodentia > Muridae > Psammomys > Psammomys obesus. Next base: position 36,500 of record NW_026595275.1, on the reverse strand, counting down.
ATCCCCGATCTCAAGCTGTACTACAGAGCAATAGTAAAAAAAAACTGCATGGTATTGGCATAAAAACAGAAAGGAGGATCAATGGAACCAAATAGAAGACCCAGAAATAAATCCACACACCTATGAATACTCGATTTTTGACAAAGAAGCCAAAACCATTCAATGGAAAAAAAAAAACAAAACAAAAAAAACAAAAATACAAAACAAAACAAAACAAAAAAAAAACAGCATCTTCAACAAATGGTGCTGGTCCAACTGGATGTCTACATGCAGAAAAATGAAAATAGATCCATATTTATCACCCTGCACAAAACTAAAGTCCAAGTGGATCAAAGACCTCAACAAAAAACCAGATACTCTATATCTGTTAGAAGAAAAAGTGGGGAACAGCCTAGAACTCATTGGCACAGGAGACAACTTCCTGAACAGAACACCAACAGCACAGGCTCTAAGAGCAACAATCAATAAATGGGACCTCATGAAACTGAAAAGCTTCTGTAAAGCAAAGGACACTGTCATCAAAACAAAACGCCTGCCTACAGATTGGGAAAGAATCTTCACTAACCCTTTATCTGACAGAGGACTAATATCTAGTATATACAAAGAACTAAAGAAGCTGAAAAGGAACAAATCAAGTAAATCCAATTTAAAAAAATGGGAAACAGAGCTAAACAGAGAATTCTCGACAAAGGAATATTGAATGGCAGAGAAACACTTAAAGAAATGCTCAACCTCATTAGCCATCAGGGAAATGCAAATCAAAATGACCTTGAGATTTCACCTCACACCCATCAGAATGGCCAAGATGAAAAACTCAAGGGACAACACATGCTGGAGAGGTTGTGGAGAAAGGGGAACCCTCCTCCACTGCTGGTGGGAATGTAAACTGGTACAACCACTTTGGAAATCTATCTGGCGCTTTCTCAGACAATTAGGAATAGTGCTTCCTCAAGACCCAGCTATACCACTGCTAGGTATATACTCAAACTTTGCTCAAGTATACAAAAGGGATACTTGCTCAACCATATTTATAGCAGCTTTATTTGTAATAGCCAGAACCTGGAAACAACCCAGATGTCCATCAACGGAGGAATGGGTACAGAAATTGTGGTATTTTTGTCAGGATTTTTAAATGAACATTATTTTACTCATTCCAAAACCCCTTGAAAGTGAAATTTACATTAAATTATCTACGCAGCTTTGTTAACTTAGAACTCTCCTTCTTTGTTTGAATCTTTTTTCATTATTATTTCTCTAAAAATGTCTTATATGATCTTATATGTAAAAAAAAATCATCAGGGCTATTTATAAATTACTAGAAAATGGAATGATACCCTTGAGTTAATCACCACATCTTCAACGATTTGTTAAGACATAAATACCCTTGGAGAAGTTTTACATAAGTAATACATTAAACAGTAAATAACACTATAGAAGAAATAATCTGTAGAAAGAATATTTCACACTCTAAGCAAATAGAAATGAAAGATGAGAGTTCTGGAGCTGACCATCTGTCTCCCCTGTGCCAAAATAAAACTGTACATGATAGAAATAGTGATCATGGAGAAAATTCAAACACTGTTGAATGTTCATGTCTATATGACCAATAGGATAGATAAAACAAAATAAATGATATAAATAATGTTGGTAAATATTATAAGCTACTTTCTAAATCTGAAATATATTTAAATTTAGTATAAAATTTTGAAATAATCTTCATACCTTCATCCTCTAATTATAATTAAATGAATGAATCCTAAAGGAGGATACTTTACAGTCTGTAAATTCAAAACAAATAACTTCTGTGTCAAATGTAGCCCCTTAATGCGCTGTTCGATCAACATGCTCTTAATGAAAATCTAACAAAGAACAGTCATCATTTTAAAAGCAGAAGTTCCCATGAAAAGACCAGGTTTGTGTTCTTAGTTCTGTAGGCAGTAGCTGGCCAATATAGAAGACTCTAAGCCCACTGTATCATTCCTGTACCTTGGGGGAGAAATTCAGTTAGGAAAATAACTAGTTCCAACATTATTTGTGATAAAAACACTAATGTAATACCTTTACACGCCTATCTGAGAAACTTTAATTTTTTTTTTTTCTCAGAAGACTAGCCAGGAAAACTTGGGTGAGACATGCACAGGTACAGAAGCCTAGTCTACAGGACACGTCTTTATCAGTAGCACTGATGGTATAATTGCTGAATCGAAAAATACACTGTTTGAACACAGCATAGTGTTCAGCTCATAAGATAGGCTCAGGAAATGTAGTCATGAGCACTACCAAGGAATTGTTTCTAACTATAGTTACGTTTAAATAGAGAAACACACACACACACGCACACACACACACACACACATACACACACACACACAACTCTACTTGTAGATAGTGCTATGACCTATCTATAATGTCACAGACTTTGAAATATTACCACATAGTGAAGGCCCAGCTCTGAGGTTCATTAGGAATATCATACAAAACCTTATTTTGGGAGAGGAAGCAAACAAAATTATTGACTGTTTCCACTTGTGCTCAGTTATCCTAGAAAACCTCAGCAGCTTCTAAACACCACAGTAGTTTCACATCTTCCTCCTAGTTGATAAGATATTCTTTATACATATGTTTTCTCAGTCATCTACAGTGAGAACTGACTCTGAAAAAGAAACTTCTGGTTCTCAGTAATTTCTAAATCATACTCATGCCAAACAAAGTCTTCATAGCACTGTAGTTTGTACACTGGAAATTTATGATCTAATTTTATTCTGATAAAAGATCAAAATTATAGATGAGACATGGAATTTTTAAGCCAGAGCTGTAAGTCAAATTCAAGGGTTTGAATTTGTAACCTTTATGGTGATCACAGGACATTAGAGTCCTGATTTATTACATGAGTCATTTATAACTCAAGTAAAAAATAAGGTTGGCAAAAATCAAGCCTTGTTATTTCAGATTTATTTTATAATTTGAACAGATATCCCCCTGTGTGTGTATTTACTACACAGTAGACATAAATTTTGAATGTTTCAGGATTTTCTTACGTGTCTTATAATCAATCATATGCTTTCAGAAATATGTTGCTCACTGTGATCTCTAAAGAATGATTATAAATCCTAGTCTGGTTATTCCGCTTAACAGGAAGTGATTTGTAGATATTAAGAATGTTCTGTTGTTGAGATGATGAAATTCTGCTGTTGTAAATTAGAAAAACAAGAATGTTTCCCTGACCTGTATCAGATTATATGTCTGAGTACTATCCTCCTGTATAACTCATACATCTATTATCTGCCAGCCCTTTCCTTAGTTAACAGTGTTCTACATGCTAAAATATATCAAGAGAAGAACGGATTTCTTTACTATTTGCTATTGCTTCATGAGGTGGTTCAGACAGTAATGAAACAGAAAAGAAATCATTAGGGGACAAAGTTTCACCTATTGTTTTATCCATACTAGCTTTGCAGTCCCTTCCAATTTACTGTTGCTTCCATATCTTCAAGGGTGGACTAAACCTCTGCTGACACGCTCAGCATTATTCATGGATCAAACGGTGATTATACTATCCACACCAAGTTTTCCCAAGAGCCAGGTTTTTCTACACTTTCTTGAACCGTCTAACTCTATTGTTTCTTCTTCCTAACAGCTACCATACATTTTATGTCACTACAGCCTACTTTGGACATAGCCACATAGTCTCTCTGACATTATCACGGTTACTTCTATATTGCCACTCGGAATGGCTTTTACACATTCTCCCAACCATCCAACTCCACATGTGGCCTCCCAATGAAGTCATTTATCCAAAAAGATAAACTGAAGAAATGCCACATACACTAGTGCTCACAAGGCCTCCATGGAAGCATTATATAAGAAACAACTGTGCATATATTGTAATACCCACTCTTGAATACCATGAGAAAATGGTGTAGTTGTTTGCCTAAAGTTTTAGGATTAGGTATTTTCTAGGTCAGGAATTATCTCAAACTCAGTTATAAAGGTAAAATAGCACAAGCAATTTCTTAAAGTGCTTCAAATATTTCTCTTATTTTAAAGTTATGAATTGCTATATGGGTTTTATTATTATTATTTACAATTGTTCACTTTGTATCCCAGTTGTAGACCCTTCGCTCAATTCCTCCTGGTCTCACCTTTCCTTCCTCTTCATCTCCTATTCCTCTTCCCTAGTCCACTTGTAAGGGAATTCTTCATCCCCGACTGTCTGGCCAATCATCCCCTAGCCTATCAGGTCCCATCAGTGCTACCTAGTCCTCTTCCTCAGGAGTCTGGCTAGGTGAAGAAGTGATCAAGAAGACAACCTAGTTCATCTTAGAGACTGTCTCTCCTCCACTTACTAGGTGACCCACATGGAGACTGAACTATCTATGGGCAACATCTGAGCAGGGATCTAAGTCTTCTCTATGTATGGTCTTTAGTTGATGCATCAGTCTCTGCAGTCCCCCTGGGCCCTGAATATTTTTGGCTTTGATGTCCTCCTTGTTTGGCTACTGTCCCCTCTTATTTCTAATTTCTGCCAGACTTTTGAAATATTGTGCTTGGCTTAGAGGTCTTTAACTGCTAAACATTTTTCTAATTATAACTGCACTAATATAGGACTGAAAGCCCAAATAACTTGGTATTTTTTTTTGCCAGAGTTATCTCTTAAGAACACTTGAAACTGCTTGTAATATATCAGCTTTATTGTGCCAAAATGAACTCACCTTTTCTTAAAAAAACACACACACACAGATTGTAAATGCAGGTAGTTCATTAAATCTTCCCAACTCTCTTATTTAGCCAAGCTATTATTTATCTTGTTCAGTAGTGAAAATATTGAGAAATTCAGTAAATTCCCAAGGTCCATTTTGGAATTGCATGATTGTTCCTACAAGAAATTCTGATTTTAATATTTTAAGCCTACATTAATAGAAGTCTTCTCACTGCTCACCACATTAGGTCAGTCTCTACCATGGGCTCCACAATGGCATTCCCAAATGTGTCCACATGGCTGTAACACTTAGAATATTTCTATGATAACAGGCCATGATTTCTTTCTGAGCGTTAGCTATACAAAGAAATTTATAGACTTTGTTTCCTTTCATTTACAATAGCGTAGTGCCTTCTACCTATGATTATCTTGATTTGTCAAATAAGGAATATGATGAAATTGAGATAGGAAGCAGCATAACAGTAAAAAAAAAAAAAAAAACAGACTTGGAGGTTGGTTGCCAATTGTCTCATTACATAGTCTATTATCCTAAATATCATATTGTGTTAGGAGTGAAAGCCTTATCTGAATTAAAGATGTGGCACATGAAAAGTGTTCTTTAATATTAGCTTGCCTTTTAAAGGAAGGCGATGTTCCCATTAAATGGCAAAAAAAAAAAAATTAAGGATTTGTGGCATTTAAAAAGACCCCTACTGCATAAACAGATGACAGTATATCTAGCATATGAAAAAGTCAGGGTAGGCATGTGAATGATTAGGGAAAAAGTAATATCAATAGGATTCCTGATAGAGAAATGGAAGTTATAAAAAATATCCTGAGAAAGAAAGTGCTAGGGCAATGTAAGTTTGCATTTTAGCAGAAAAGCGGTCTATCTTAGCGGATTCCCCACAGGACATTGGACATCAACGGGAGCTTTGGGCAGGAGTGGCTTGCTCCCAGAGGAGGGCTTGTATTCTGACATCAGGTTACTTCTTACAACAACCTGTGACAGCAAGCTACAAGCACACCACTAAATTGTTTTTCAAAAGAGAGAATTTTGTAGGTGTCTATGAAAAATATATTTTGGGTTGTAGATAAATTTTAATCAAGCAACATAGCTGTTCGGGCAAGGGATCACACTCAAAGTCCCTCTAGGTCTTTGATATCCTGCTGGAATGACTCACCTTTATTCACTCTGCCTGGAATACAGACATGTCCTTAGTACATACCTTTTATTCTAAACAGTGAAAATAAAATTAGTTTATAGAAGAGAGTTTGGTAGTCAGTTGAACCAGCTGACATACAATAATAGTTGTAAAACTTCAATCATAGTGTGTCCGTGGAACCCAGTAGATTAGAAACAAAAAGACACGGAGACCATGACTTCTCTGATAAGAAGCTCAATATTTAGTTGGATATTTCTACTCTGCATATATATATATATCCACTAACACACTTGGCACCAAACTCAGTACCTCATGGACACTGGCTGATGCTTTGCCCCTGCATTTCCATCCCTGGCTCATATATTCTAAATCCTAGTGATGAACTATAGAAAATACATGCCCCTTCACCATTTCTTCTGGCCGCTCAAATGAATCTTATACCCAAATCCTCTACTTTAATTCCTTCTGATCATTAAAGACTCGCTCTAAAACCGAGTTCTCAGGAAATATCTGGATCTTTTAAACTAAAACACCTGCCATGTTTACATACTTTGTCCATTGCATGTGCACGTATTGGCTCAATATTGATTCCTATGTTGATTCCTTATAAAGCCAATAGGATAGCAGCTAATCCTACCTTGGAACAAATAAAATGAGTAGTTTATACATGGTGGTTAAATGATCCTGCTGTTGCCTGGTTCATGTTGACTTGGAATCAGTTCAGTGAGTCTGCCTTAAACACTGTGCCCCAGGCACTGCTGGGCACTACAGATGCATGAACAGAGCAAAATCTTCTCCTCAAGGACTGAGCTGGTATTGACGTCAAATAAAATGGACTGAAGATTTTATATTCATTAAAAGAGTTATTTGTATAATATGTCACAATTTACAAACTGTTTAAATGGCCAGAAGCACATTAGGGTCAAATAATATGCTGTTAGACTAAATAATTGAAGATTGATTTCCATTGCGCAAATGAGTAGTCTTAACCTGAGCAAGGCTATGTGATCTGCTCTAATCCCACAGGGCAAAGACTGCATGCAAAGCTGGACAGCAGGCAATGTCCAGTTCCAGGATTCACTCTGCAAGTGTCTTGACTCAGAGACCAGCAGGAAAGACTTCCAAACAGGTATAAGTGTTTTTGAACCTGGAGAAGAAGTGCATCTATCACAGATTTGTGAGGGTCTCTAGCATGAGCAGCAGCATCTTAAATGTGTCCTGGGGCTGTCAACAGATAGTTTATAATTGATCAAGTATTTGGGGAGTGAAGTGACTGAACATCATCCCAAAGGAAGGCTTAGCTTGGGAGAATTATTGTTCTTTGGTTTCCCTTGACAAGGGCATAAATCAGCAAGTGGATGTGCCCATCCTGCATGAGAAAACCGCAGCTTTATAAATAAAACCACTAATCTGGGATGCCACTGCCTAGCCTTGCTGCCAGTTCAGGATTTAAGTTTCGCACCCAGCAGACCCAGAAACTGTCCTGTTGCCAAGTGCTCCATTTCATTTGTTTTTGTATATATATAGTTTGTGTATGTGTGTGTGTGTATATATATACATATATATATGTATATATGTATATATATATATATGTATATATGTATATGTCTGTGTTATGTTTATTTAGACCATCAGGAAAAAATAGAAATAAAAACTCTTATAATCTTGCTAACTAAGGACAAGATGCATAAATATTCAGGAAGTTTTTAGTTCATTATGATGATATTTAGATAAGCAAGTTAATTGACTATATGAATTTAATCTTGGCCTTTTTATTTGATAACAAATCATACCATTTCATTTGATTTTGCAAACTTCTTTTCTGTGAAAGAGATGGCATTATATCCATCATGTTGGAAATAATTCTTTAATTTTCTATTTGGAAATTTAATAGGATGTTCTTTTCTACTTAGATTCCATCTCACACCCATGGGAATGTCTAGAATCAAAAACTCTAGTGACAACACATGCTGGAGAGGATGTGGAGAAAGGGGAGCCCTTCTCTATTGCTGGTGGGAATGTAAACTTGTGTAACCACTTTGGAAATCAATCTGGCACTTTTTCAGAAAACTTGGAATAGTTTACAGAACCAGCTATACCACTGCAGGGCATATATCTGAAAGATGCTCAACCATACAACAAGGACATTTGCTTATCTATACTCATAGCAACTATATTCATAATAGCCAGAATCAGGAAATAGCCTAGATGTCCCTCAGCAGAAGAATGGATATAGAAATTGTGGTACATTTACACAATGGAGCTATTAAAAACAAGGAATTCATGAAATTTACAGGCAAATGGATGGAACTAGAAAAGATCATCCTGAGTGAGGTAAGCCAGAAGCAGAGAGACACACTTGGTATATACTCAATTATAAGTGGATATTAGCCATATGATATTAGAATGAAAATACTAAAATCTACAGACTTAAAGAAGCTAAATAACAAGGAGAACCCTAGGGAAGATGCTTAATTCTCATCCAGAGGGAAAACAGGATAGACACCTGAAAGGATAGAAGAGAAGGAAGAAGATGGGAACCTACCACAAATGTCCTCTAAAAGATTCCACCCAGCAGGGGATCAAAGTATATGCAGAGCCTCACAGCCAAACATTGGACAGACCACAGGGAGTCTTATGGAAGACAAGGTTTATAGAAAGATTCAGAGGGAAGAAGAGCCACACAAGGAGACCAACAAAGATAAAAGGGACTGCAGAGGCTGATGCATCAACCAAAGACCCTGAATAGAGAGGACCTAGACCCCTGCTCAGATGTAGCCCATTGACAGCTCAGTCTCCATGTGGGTTCCCTAGTAAGGGGAGAAGAGACAGTCTCTGACATGAACTAGGTTGCATGCCAATTGATCACTTCCTCTTGGTGAGGTGACCCAGCCAGCCCCCCGAAGAAGAGGATCCAGGCAGTTGTGATGGAACCTGATAGGCTGCGGTCAGACAGAAGGAGGGGAGGAGGACTTCCACTATCAGTATACTAGGGGATAGGGATAGGGAAGAAGAGTTAGGAAGAGATGAGGGAGGGGATACATCTAGGATACAAAACAAATTAATAATAATAATAATAATAATAGCTATTTTACCAAAAAACCCAGAAATTTACATAGCTGCAGGCATTTTAGTTGGCAGAACTCCCTGCTTTAGGTGTTGGGCTTACTTCCTTTATTCCTTCAAAGAAGAAATCTGGTTAATCTTTTATACCTGGGACGTTTTTAAGCGCTGGAAATGTGATGAAAAACTAGAGATCCTTGTTCATGTCTGTGTGGGGCTTACATTATGTGGTGAGCGCCAAGCAATAGACAGTCCTGAGTGTAAAAACGTCAGTGTCAAAATATGTTTCTGGGGGAGGTGGCTAAGGCCATATGTACTTGTTGTATGAACACGAGAATGTGACCAGATCACAAGCCCTCCCGGAAATGAAAGTGTGTGCTGACCCATAGGTAATGCGAGGGCTCAGAAGGTGGGCTCGGTGGGGTGGGGGCTTAGAGCAAGCTGATTACCTGGGCCAGATTTATCGGTGAGGTCCGGATCACACTGAGAGACCTTGCCCTGTGAACAAGGTATAAAGTGATGGTGGAAGACTCTATGTTGGTCAGGTGACCCCGTACTTGTGAATGCGTGTGTGCATGCATATTACGTACACATAGACACACACACACACATGTACACATGCACATACACACATACACCACATTACAAAAATATGCAAAATATCAATGTAGGTATGTAGATAATCCTAGGTGACAGGTGAACACTAAAGTCTCTGGGAGTACATGGTAATGAAGAAGAAACTTGGGGATAAAATGAAGAGCGAAGCTAGGCAGAGCAGTGTAGGCATGGATTTTCAAGGATCTGAAGGATATTTGCTATGCTTAGAAACTAAAGTTCAAGATGACACGTAAAGTATTAATTTAAAAGGTAAAAAAAAATATTTTAAAAAAAGGATAGGATTAAGATCGTACTGAGATGCTGACTTTCACCTGGAAGGTAAGCTTGAATCGCTGAGGTAGTGTAGTTTGGGAAGGTAGCAATGACAGCGAGAATCCTGACAATCGCAGCTTGTAGAGTGACTGGGACAAGCGTGAAGTGACCGTTGATACAGTGAAACATATTACAAGCTGGTTTTCTCAAAGGATTCTCTTTTTTCCTATGAATCTGAGTGTGCTGTGTATTCATTTGTTTGTTCCCACGTTCCCATGTTTGCGGGCCCACGTCACTGTTTGTGCATGGCTATGTGTATACATGCCTGCGGCAGGGGCAGAGATTAATGTTGGGTCTCTTCTACTCTTCCCCACTGTCTTCACTGACACTGAGCCTCTCATTGGATACAAGAGTTTGACCATTTGGCTCATCTAGCCAGACATCTTACTCTGCCTCCACACAGGGGTTAGAGGTGAGCCACCATGCCCATCTGGCATTAAGTACGTGCTGGGGATTTGAACTCACGTGGTTCTCATGCTTACACTGCCACTGCTTTATGCCCTGATACATGTCCATAGCCTCCCGAAAGAGTGATCTCAAATTTTACCCTCCAGTGCCAGCCTGCAAAATAACCAACCCATTTGTTATTGGGTACAACACTAATTTTCCTTTATTTAAATTCTGTGTTCTAGGTACTGCATTGGGGGATGGTTTACAGAAATTAGCTTATTAGTGCTTTACAGAATCCCTTTAGGATGGGGGATAGAGCTGCCATTTAACAGACTTTTCTGGAATTTAAAAAGGAGAACCTATTTTTTTTCAAAGTCATAGAAGGAGCAAATGGCTGGGCTTCCATTCAGATCTAATTATTGCAGAGCCTCATCGCCTATTCTCTCCCCTCGCATTCAATATGCTTCACACTCACCCCACTGCATGTGTTAGAGACACGTAATTTCCATGTACTATTCTGCCAACTCCTACTATACTGTCTGGATTTCATGACTTTAAAACAAGACTGGTAGAGCATGCTTAGAGAATTTTTTTTTTTTTTTTTTTTTTTTTTTTGAGAAGGAAGAGTAAAAGGTGAGGCGATAGGGAAGTGTTTCAGTTAGCAGCAGATGGCTTGTTTACACGGGGTTCTTTATCTTCCCTTTTACCACTACAAAAAAAACTGCCTTCCCCAAATTAATGTTTGCAATAGATCAGAAGCAGTTGTCAGGTGAGGTTCCTGACCTCAGGATAAAATAAAAGTAAACAACTTAAGGTTAGAAGGATGTTTGATTCTCAGAAGCAACAACCTGGATTGGGAAACAGTCCTTTGTTTCTTGGAGCTATACTCTAAAATTGTATGCATGACTGCGCCAATTACTCATTGTTTCATTGAGAACCCATGATAAAGGAGAAGCTGCACAGACTTAAGGAGTAAAGACAGACATTGCTTGAACACGTACAGACAGTCCATTCGTACAGTTTCATTGTGTGGATGTCAGTGTGTGTGCGTGTGCAAATGTATATGTGTGTGTGTGTGTGTGTGTGTGTGTGTGTAAGAGAGAGATAAGGGAGAGAGGGAGAGAGAGGGCGATGTAGAGAGTTTCTGATATGCACTGAAATTCAGAAGTTTAAAAGACAAATGGGATGGATGTTGGAAATAGGAGAAAACAAGAAACAGGAGCCTATTATCTTCCACTAGAGCACAGAGGTGGCCACAGATTGAGTGCACTGGACAAATGCAGCTCAAAGAGGCATGACAAGGATCACGCTTCTTCAGAACATGGCTCTTTGTGAGACCTTGAGCTTCCTCTGGAGATGACAGCTCACAATAGTCATTCTGCACACTTCACAGACCATTTTCTCCAGCACCAGTCACAAAGGAAAGCATATAATCCACTCTCTCCTCACCGTGCTCAGAAGCAGGTTAACCCTCTCGAGTCCATCTTTGCCATCTTTTCTTGTGTAACAGGGCTCCAGTCCTTCCTGGGAGACTGGTCAGTGTCAGAACTGGAAAACTGCATGAATGCAATCCTTGCTTAGCGTTGTTTCTACACTAAGCCCTGTCCTGTTATCACGATTTCCATTACCAGCTGTGATGACCCTAACGCTTGCTTAAGGTTTTGTCTACACACATTTTTCTGTGGTTCAGACCCAGTTTCTCACATTTGCAGGGCTTCCTTTTCCATTTCTACGTTGAAATCTCAAATGTGTTATTCCCTAGGTGTTGTCCCAGATAAAACACTCATGAGGCAGCTGGAGCTCAGATGCTAAAGCAGATGCTTCATTAATTATCTGGATATCAAATAAATAGACAATATTTCCCTTCAACATCATTGACAAGAACAGTTATGTTACTTTGGACCATTTTAAGGAGAAATTGCTCTGGCATGTACATTTACTGTTATTACTTCTTATATGTTTTTGTTGTGTTTTTGTTTCCCCCTTTGCATCCTGAAGCAAAGAGAAGCTTTAAGTGTGAAGTAATGACAAAAAGTCCTTTGCTGTTTGGGCCATCTCATCCATTACTCTAGAGGATCACTACAGCTACAACTACATAATCTAAACAGTGTTGGAGATTTTTGATACCATTGTAACCGGGATCCGTACACTGTGGGATGAGGTTTGCTTGCTACCTGTTTTTGTAAATACATTTTTCTTGCAAAACATCAGTGGCTACTTCTTTACATATTGCCTCTCTTTTACATTGTGATACCCAATGAGAAGTTGAATATCAGAATCCTCACAGAATCAAATAATGTGGGAAGCTACACTCTCTGGTCTCTCACAGACCATGTTTGACATTGCCTATATCACAGTAGAAAGTGCTTCTAGGATTCCATGAAGTGCTTCTAGGCAGTGTGTCTAAGAGTGCCCTGTTACTGCAACTACTCCCTTTTGGATGTCTGGCATATAAATGAATGTCATATGCTATTATAAACTATAGTGAACAATGTATCAGTAACTGACATACTATATCAGATTTAATAGTTTGAAAAGGATATCTTAGATAGATCTAACAACATAAAGAAAACATACATATAGAGGTATGTATCAGCAATATAGAAATAGAATTGAGTCTTTGATTATTAGAGAGTGTTTGAAAGCCATCATGTTAAATTCAGCTCCCTGTTCCTTCATGGAAGGGACTAGTTAGTATGTAGATTGACAGGGTAGATCAACCTTTCTTTTCCAACAATAACCTTTAAAAGAAGTTCATTCAAATTTGAAATTGTGGCCTTAAAAATAATTATCTCATAAGAGTTCAACTATTTGGTCATTTCTTTCTTTCTTTCTTTCTTTCTTTTTTTTTTTTTTCTAAAGTGATGGAATAAAATGCTGAAAATTTTCTTTTCATTAACTTTGGCCTTAGTTGCTTCAGAATCTGGCTCAATGATTGACGTGCGATTGAACTTTAGTTAATGCTTGTTAAACTGATAGAAATTCTGAATAAAACTAGCAGCAATCACTGGTTAGCTCCTGTGAGGATTTTAACCACATTAGCCCTCAACAGCTTAAAAAGTTAACTAATTTCTTATTCACATCTCCTGAAGGTGGCTCCCCCCACCCCACACACGACAAATAACAAATAACTTGTTTAGCGAGTTGATAAGATTCTCAGAATTTGGTAAAGGGACAGACACAAATACTTGTACAGATGCAAAAAGTTGTACTTTCCATCTTTGCGTGAACTCCTGTTCCTGAATAAGCTAACCAGTGAGTATGAGACAAACCAAGAGGTTGTAAACAGTAAAGTAGAAGAATAAAGTTATCTGAACCTTAGTAGAGCCTCTTATCAGCCCTGGTCTCCTTCCATCCAGATTTACTTTTCTATTCAAAATGCATTGAAGACGTATTATTGTGAGCCTCTGGTGATGAATAAAAATATATTCCTAATTGTCTCACACATTCTGATGGTACAATAACAATATATTGAATCAATTACATGATTAAGATTAAGGCTTGGGCATGTTTATGGTGACTATGTCTCACTCAAGTAATGAGGGTAAAAGCGGCCACATTCATGGTGATCCTGTCTCAATAAAGGGCGGTAGAAAGAGGTACGTTCATGTGACCATATGTCACTCAAGTCTTAGCAGTAAAAGAATGACAATGAGATAGATCACTGCCCTGTTAAGAAGAAAATTCTGCCTCCCTCTGTCCCTTCCTCCTTTTTTTTTTTTTTTTTTCTTCTCATCAGGCATACCAAGAAAGTAGCTGTTTACAAGCCAGAATGAAAGGCCTTACCTGAATTCAATCAGGGTGGCAAACTAACTTCTATTATCTAAGATTAAAAGATATAAATTCCTGTTGTTTAAAACCACCTAACATTACATCAGGACTTGTGAAGCTTAGAAAGCTTCCTGGTAAGGTAGAAGATTCCCCTCTCTTCTCTTTTCAGAAAGAGAAGGAAGGAAGAAACAGAATTCCAATGTGCCTTCCCAAACCTTCTTCACTCATTTTAATTAATTAATTAGTTAATTAATTAATTAATGTATATATTATTTCAGGAGCATGAGAGTGTATGTGTGTGAGAGAGAAAGGATAACCTTTCAATTGACATGAGTATGAGTTCAGGAATTTATGCCATGGAGCATAAGCAGAGGTTTGAGTTGAACTGGTGAAATCTGTTTTCTCCTTACACCTGTACGAGCAGTCTTACTCTTCTTGTTTTGGCAGTACTGCATTTGTCTTACAGAGTCTGTTTTGCATCCATTTTTAAAAGAGTGTTTTAGGAAAAGAAAGCAAAACAAATGGAGCATTGCAAAAACAGAGCCCAGGGCAACCTTCCCAGGAGCAGTGAACATTCCCCGGTGCCCACTCAAGTCACTTCTATCTCCATTTGGGTTTGTCAGCAGGTGCCGCATGAGCATTTTTACCTTGTTGGGACTCCAAGCCTGAACGATTGTGGATTGTGGCTCAGCTTTAGGTTTTCATCAGAAATGGTGGAAAGCTCTTTAGGTGACAAAATGTATCATCTGCAGTCTCTGCTAAAACAAAGATGGTGGACAGGAGAATAAAAAGGCTTGCATTTTCGAAAGGAAACCTCAGCTGGAAAAATGAATGATGGAGAAACAATTGTAGTTATTTTCTTATGTTTGCTGCTCTACCTTTATGACTCGAAATATGCAGACAAAATTAGCCCAGTGTAACTAATGATGAGGTATTCATAAAGCCTTCCAATCAGTAGTATCAAGACATTTAAAGTTGCTAAGAATATTTCCTTGTTAAAGAACAAATTATCCCAAATGAGTTTCATATTTAGTAGTACAGATTTCTAGAATGCTATTCTAAGCCTTAGAATCTTAACCTCAGTATGCTCAAGAAGATATTAATGTAAGTGTCGAAGACTTCCAAAATTTGTATATGAAAAGAGAAGCCAAAAACGTTTACATTAACATCTGGTGGGTTCAGACTAAAACCAAGAACACTGTTCTATTCTAGGGCTCATCCAATTTTACTGCATTGTCTCGAAGCAGGGGTCTTGCTGGGTGTGGTAGACTCAACAATGATAATGACAGAGGTGATGTACCCACCTGCAAAATGGAGAGGGTCAAATGCTGGGGACTTAAAAAAAAAAAGGAAGAACAGAAACGATAATGATAGTTCTATCTGAGCATGTCCAAATGTGCAAATGCCGATACATACATACACACATACATACATATACATGCACAGCACACACATATGTACTGACTCATATGCATATACATACACACACATACACATATATGAATGTGCATATACATACATATACAAAAACTAACGCACACACATACAAAGTACTAAATATTTCACACATATGCACACTGCTTTAGTTCAATTCAGGTTATTTTTGGACATCCAAATTGGGAAATTTTATCTGTTTTTTGGAACATCCCATGTTGAATGCAAACATGTGAAATCTCTAAAGATCAGAATCTTATTTTAAAAAAGAATTATACAGCTAGGCTAGATGCATGGCTAGGGACTAAGGGTACTTTCTGCCTTTATAGAGGACCTAAATTCAGTTTCCATCACCCATGTGGAAGCTCTCAATAGCTGGCCTCCTTGGGCCTCCCTGGGCTATAATACATAGTGTAACCATGCATGCAAACCCATGTAGGGACAAAATATGCAAATATAATTAAAATAAATGTTTAAAAATACGTAACATTTGTGTTATATACATCAAGTATATAGTCTATTGTCCCCCAATAAATACTAGAAGCAGAGAACCCCATCTTTGAGCAAGATGGTTGTTCAGTCTTCAGTAAGATCCTCTTGAAATTTTACATATACATACATATATATGCATATTATTGTTAAATATTTGAATATATATATATATATATATATATATATATATATACGTATTACCTATAATTTGTGATCTGTCAAGAGTGATTGTGTTATTTGTACTTTCCCATGTTTCCATTCCCTTATTGGAAGTATAAATAATAACAGTATTTATTGTTACTCTCTGTAAATACACAAATAACACTTTCTATGTTTCAATTAACAAGTGTTCCATTATTGAATATATATGTATATAGATAAAGACACATGGATAACTTTATTATTTGAAAATGCTAGCTTGGTTTTAGGGGTAGTACGGATGAGATGGCTGTCACAATACTTGCTGTGCTTGCTGGAGAGTAACAATGGTGCTAGTTGTCAGTCTTGTTCCACAGAACTTCTACAGAGAGAGTGATTTTTTTTTAGTTTTACAGTATTTTTTAAGTGATATAAGCTTTCCTCTACTGAAAATCACTGTGTCCCTCCCCTCAATTTTCTTCCATCACCATGTCAGTTTAGAGTGAATAAAAATAACCCTGATTCTAAGTTTAGAATTCCTCCCTATAATGCTCATCTCTTGAAACTTAAAAATTGAGCCTTGCTTTGTGCATTTCATGGCATTTAATCAAGTTTTTTTCTGCATATTGCCTTTAATACTTTTTATATTTCTGATTAAAATTAACCTTTTGTGACACTGTGAACTAAAACTTGATGGTTTTCATACTATATGGGAACCTTTCATTTCAATCTAAGCACTTTAAAGTCACAATGGCCTAGGGAAAGACAAATATGATTCAAGATGCCATGCTTTCCCATGATGTAGCTGAATAGCTAAACCATCTCTATGAAGTAGCAGGGCACATCAATACAGCAATATACCCATCCCCCCTTTTTTTGCCTTTTGAAATGGAAGTTGGGTGCCAATGTTTCACATTCTAAGAAAGCAACTGAAATATCCAATTATCATTTTAATAGCCACAAATAAGCAGGATATTGATGACTAGGCAAAAATAAGTGGGAATCTCAACTTTTTACAGGCCATTCTGACCTATATCCTATCTGTATAAGCTGCCTTCCTAAACAGCACACGGGTAGCTTCATGTTGCCTGTCCATCTCTCTGATACACTCAAGTGAGATTTCTTATTCACTCCCTATCCCCAGGGGCTGGAGTCAGAATACTTGCCCTATCACGGGTAGGTGGATTCCTATATTTAGTGGATAAAGGCATGGATGCTAGTTCCTCTCCTTTGTGGAAGAGTACCTTGGTCTCTCGGTTGAGTATCTTCCAACTTCACTCTGTTAAGTGGATTAAACAAATACATTTGTCCAGTCTTGCTCAGAATTTTAATTCATGATAAGGTAGAAAATGTTGGTAACAAACTAATTTATTTTTCGTGTCTTTATATTCCAACAATCAACATTCATCAGCCACAAAACACTCTGCATTCAAGGATAAATGAGTGTTAAGAGCCATTTCACCATTTCTTACTTCATGAGCATCTCACAGTTTTTCTAGATAAACACTTTGCTCTGGATAAGCTAAGCTTGCTTTAGCTTCTAGATTCTATCAAGTTCTTGCTTATATTCAGGCCTTTGGGCAGAATTAAATGCCTTATGTCTGGGTTTCTTTCTTTAAAAGAAAGTCTTCACTGACAGCTCCAAACTAGGTGGGTGGCTCTTTCTAGAACATTGAAGTCCTTATTGCACTTTAATTGCTTATCTTTTCCTTTCTTCTTCTCTGCCTAGGTTCCCTAGACTGTTAAGATCTGTGTTCACAGCAGCTTTATTTGTAATAGCCAGAGTCTGGAAACAACCTAGATATCCCTCAACTAAAGAATGGATACAGATAATGTGACACATTTACACACTGGAATACTATTCAGCTATTAAAAACAAGAAAATCATGAAATTTGTGGGCAAATGGGTGGAACTAGAAAAGATCAGCTTGAGTGAGGTATCCCAGAAACTGAAATACACGTATAACATATATTTACTTATAAGTAGGTATTAGCCATAGAATATAGGATAACCACACTAAAGTCTACAGACCTAAAGACACTAAATAACAAGGAGGACCCATGGGAGGATGCTTAAATCTCATTCAGAATGGCAAGCAAAATAGACACTGGAAGCACTGGAAAAGAGGGAACAGGACAGGAGCCTACCATAGAGGTCCACCCAACAGCTGATTGAAGCAGAACCTTAGACTCACAGCCAAACTTTGGGCAGAGCACAGTGAGTCTTATGGAAGAAGGGGGTATAGAAGAACCCAGAAGGAACAGGAGTTCCATAAGGACGCCAACAAAGTGAAAACACCTGAGCCCAGGGGTTCCTTCAGAGATTGAGTCACTAAACAATGACCATGAATGGAGAGGGCCTAAATCCCCTGCTCAGATGTAGCCCATAGGCAGCTCAGTCTCCATGTGGGTCCCAGAGTAAGGGGAGGAGGTGATGCCCCTGTCATGAACTTGGTTGCCTGCCCTTTGATCAAATCCCCTTGGCCATGCAGCCTTGCCAGGCCACAGAAGAAGAGGATCCAGGCAGTTCTGATGAGACTTGATAAGCTAGGTTCAGATGGCAGGGGAGAACTTCCCCTTTTAGTGGACTAGGGGAAATGGATAGGAAGTAAGAGATGAGGGAGGGGGCTTCAATCAGGATTATAAAATGAAAAAATTGTGAGAAAAAAAGAAAAGGAAGGAAGGAAGGAAGGAAGGGTGGAAGAAAGAAAGAAAGAAAGAAAGAAGAAAGAAAGAAAGAAAGAAAGAAAGAAAGAAAGAAAGAAAGAAAGAAACATATATAAAACATCCGTGAAGGCTTTGGCTCTGATTATTTCTAAATTCCTCCGTAAGTAAATAAGAAGAGATCAACATGCCAGCCAAAGCTGGAATCAAGGTATTAAAACTCACAGAAAAATCATTGTTGCATCCTGTCTGTGTAGCTCAATAGCCCACAATTCAGAGAGTAATAACAAAATCCTCAAGATCTCAAGCCCAGCTGGTGGCAGAACAAGACTAATTATTTAGAGGGTTTCACTTAGTCCTTTCACACAGTCTAAAACATTCCTCAGCACAGTTCTATTTTAATAAACACCAAGGTACTTCTCCTTAGTACTTAGTACTTCTCCTGATGTACAAAGCTCTACTCACTGAAGAAGTTTAAAGATCTGGCAAGAAGAGATGGCTCTGTAGTTAAGAGGACTTGCTCCTTTTGGAAAGAACACATGTTCAATTCCCAGCATCTACATGATGCCAATGACCACCTCTTCTGGTCTCTGTAGGCACCAGACATGCATGTGATACACACCCATATATACCTGCAAAATATATACATAAAATAATAAATAAATATATCTTTTAAATATACCTAAGGACCAAGGACACAAATAAATTAATAAACAGGCAATCATAGACGTTTTCCAGTGACCTGTCCCAAAGCCTCTAATTTCAATCTTTCTGAAAATGTAGTTTGTTTGGCTATTCTTGAATTTTTATTCATAAACTTTAAAATAACATTTTAAAATTACTTAAGATTGCATGGTTTAAGATCTCATTATCTGTTCTTTCTCTTTGTAAGTACTTTATATGATGGTCTTCCATGATTTTCACATAACCCTGCAGAGATGGTTCCTTATTTTCATTTACTAAGGAGAAAATGAACATGTGGCTGAATAATTTATGCAAATACACTCATACATTGCCAAGAATATGGGTCATGGGTATGTGGGCGTTGGTACATACTTTCACATATTTTGTTTTTGTTTGTCATTCATGTCCTTGTAAGTCTCAGCCCACTTCTTGTGTGTTTGTGTGTGTGTGTGTGTGTGTTTGGGTGTATGTGCTAAGACTTCAGCTAAGAGACAAAGGATATTCGTGTGTGTGTGTGTGTGTGTGTGTGTGTGTGTGTGTGTTTGGGTGTTATCCTTTGTCTCTTAGCTGAAAAGCCTTCCTCAATGTATGGGCTTAGCTCTGCTTATACCTTTCATGTTTTAAAGTGTTCTAAATAAAAGAGAAAGTTGGAAGATGTTTACCTATTTTTATTTTATTTTTTTGATTACTTTTAAATATCAATGGAGGGGTGGCGATATGGCTTAAGCAGGGACGTTGTTTATTCCCAGTCTTGAATATGGGCATTTGAGCCCTGGGTCCCACATGTAGAAGGAGAAAGCCACTCAAGCTTGCAAGCTATCCTTGACCTCTAAACATGTGCTGTAGCAACTGAGTGCCTTCACATAGATGTAAACATACAGTAAACAAATAATGTAAAAATATCACAGATGTGTGTGACAGGTGGTGTTGAAAGGTCAATTTCAAATATTTTAATTTTGAATTGTTAACTGACAAGCCAACATGTTGTCGTCTAAGTTACAAATGAGACTGTTGTGAGCAAGAGTGTGATCCACCCTAATTAGGCTGCAAAATCTTACATAGGTTAGTCAACAAGCAGAATTCTTAGCTTAAAATTTGGGTCTATTTACTCCAAAGTGAATGTCACACTCTGAAGCCATGAAGTGACTGATCTCCACTGTCTTGGGCACGTATACAGAAAAGGGGGGGAGGAATTGTTTCAATAGGAAGATGGACTTTACTCAGCCAAGATGTCAGTGGAAGTGCAGAAAATTTTGAAAAGGAAATCAATATTCTCAAAGATAAGCTTCAATGCACACTGAATCCTCTGTCAGGTGTGAGTAGGCCTGCATTCAGGTTTGTGGACTGACAATGACGCCAAATCCCCAATCATCAATCTCTCTCTCTCCTCTTTCTGTCTCTCTCTCTCTTTCTCTCTTGTTCTGTCTCTTAAGATGAGAATGCACCATCATATTGGAAGGCTGAACTACACACTGATGAGACTTTTTAGACATAACCACCCTGCTCTTCAAGTATAGCAGTGTATCCCCGAAACACCCCCAGTGTCATTGGCTCCATAGGCCTTTCATGTTATTCCTGCTCCAGTTTCCTTTCCATACCCTTTCCACATCATCAGAAATATTTTATGCCCTGTCCTAGCAACATGGTGAGAAAACTAGCTTGAGAATTCCAACTTTTTTTTTCTTTTTTAGTTTCTCAAGACAGGGTTTCTCTGTGTAGCTTTGCCTGCCTTGGCCTTGCTTTCTAGAGCAGGTTGGCCTCAAATTCACAGTGATTTCCTTGCCTCTGTGTCTTGTGAGTGCTGGGATTAAAGACATGAATCACCATGCCTGGAGGAGATGGCCAACTCTTATGTGCGAGAGTTTTATTGCAAATGAATCAGAAATGTGGGCTAGCAAAAGAAGGAGGTCAACACTGAGGACCTGTGGAATTTTGACCTCCTTGTTTCCATATTAGCATCCCTCTTCATCACTATTCAGGAAACTTCCAGGTCATTCTGTTTATGGCCAGACTTCTAATCACCTACTTAAAAGACCATAAAGTTTCTTTAAAATTGTTACAATCTTATCAAAATCAACTCCAATTTACCTTTCGAGTTTTATACCATAAGTCATCACGTGCATACACATACACACTGTGTTATCAAATCCCTGTGTGTTTATTTACTTATTTAATAATCATATGTTACTACACACATGTATTGTGATCATGGACACAAAAGGAATGATAAACAAAAAGTACAGAAATACAAAATGCCCTCCAACACAAACACTTTTTTTTTTTTTTTTGCTGAGAATTGAGTTTTGCTTTGACTGCGGCAAGTATTCATATATCTCTCCAAGTTACAACTTAGATAAAACACGCTTTATAAGGAACACATTCAAGAAGGATACCCTCTGTAAGTCAGTGTGGAAAAGCACCTCCTTTCTTCCTATAGAGTATGTTATATATTCGATTTTTAAACACTGTTGAGTATTTTAGTATGAAATTAAAGATCCATATAAGATGATATGTATTTTATCTATATGGATATATTTTCATGTATATACACATATGCATGTATGTATAGATGTACAGGTAAATACATAGGCCAAAACACTACCTAACAATAGGTAGGTGTAATGATGCACTTCTTTAATCCTAGCATTTGAGAGGCACAGGAAGGCAGATGTCTGTGAGTTTTGTGACCAAGGTGGTCCACGAAGAGGACTCCAAACCAGTCAAGGCTTCAGAGTGAGATCATCTCTCAAAATAAAATAATGATGAAAATTAACAAATACAAATGAAGCACTATGTGCCACGTGTAACAGATGCCACATCACAACTTTTATTATTTCTATGCACCTCTCTTCTAGTCTATTTTGTTCTCCCAGAAGAGTGCAATATCCTGAACTTCGTGCTTATAACCCCCTTAATTTTGTTTTTCCTTTAAGCATGTGTACTTTTATTCTTGAGCAATGTATTTGCTTGACTTTATTTTTGAGATTTGAAATTGTAATGTAATCACATCATATGCAATTATTCAGCAGCAAAAATGAAAAATTCCAATTACACATAATACCACTGATGAATGCTAGAAACATAATGTTGAATAAAAAAGCAATTAGTAACAGAACATATACTATGGTACCATTTTTATTGTGGTACATTTTAATTACTTTTTACATGTATAGTTTTCCTTCTGGGCTACACACTCCTTGAGGAACAAATTCATTTTAAACTTCTGTTTATAATCTTGGCATTTCCCTAGTACATAACATAGTGCCTGCTACATCAAGCTGAGTCAATACATATTTGCAAAATTGAACTGGACTTATTAATTCACATCCATTCTGATTTTAGATCACCTCTTGGATGCTTGGCCATCTGACAGGTCTTATTTCGATTTTGATCCTGAGTTCAGTCTCCTGCATAGCCTAATATTATTTTATAAGATGAACTTTGGCAAACTTGTGTACTTCCCAATGTTTAGCTTTGCATCAGTCCTCTTTAGAGCCTTGCTGTTCTAGTGTCAGGAAGGGAAGGGAGACAAAAACTTCCAATCCATTTTTAAAGCATAGGACTTAGTTTCTTCTCTGATAATGATGTATGTTGTAAGCTAAGTGTCACAAATTAGAACAGCTCCAAAAGATGACACTTCCTCACCTCTGAGCATATACCTGTGTGTTCAGGCATTTGTGCCTGGTGAGAAGATTCCTACCAGAGCTGCAGCAGCCACAGTGTCGTTCTCCTTGGGAGGAAGCTACATGTGATATTTTTGCAAATTACTCACAGATGGCTAAAGTCACACACTACATCAGAGGGGTCACAAGGACAATCACCAGAGAGACACGGGCAGTGCAAGAATTTCTTCTTCTAGCTACTATGCAGTGTTCAGATTTACTTGATTTCTTCCAAAAGCATGGAATTCAGCAGGTTTCATCTAAGATCTCATTGCTGAATGACTGAAGAAACAATAAAGCCTTGGAAGCTGGACTTTCTTTTGAATTCCTGCTTCATGAAGAAATATAGGCAGTCCCCTGGAAATCTCATGGCCTCAGCTTCTTTATCTATAAATGAATGGAGAGCATCTAATCACCAATTTCCCTTACATATTCAGGGTCCTCCATGAGTGTTGTTCAGCTTTCCTATCCTCCTTTTATTCCTCCTAAAGATACCACACACTTTTGGTAGTTTTGTTATTTCTCACATTTTTAGACCAAATAACCTCTCTCTCTCTCTCTCTCTCTCTCTCTCTCTGTGTGTGTGTGTGTGTGTATGCCTCAAACGAAATGGTGTTTGCTGGCTATGACACTCCAACACACACTTCCTTCAAAAATTATAATACTGAATGCACTGTAGTATGGTCTGTTGCTGCTCTCCCATTATTACTCCAATTGCCAAATAGTAGTCCTGAAGGAGTTTCCAGTGTTTCCTCACTTAGCATGGGAACACAGTAAAGAAGGAACAATAGGAACCACACAAGGATGTATCAAATATAGAGGACTTCAAACTAGGCATCAAGGTTATTTTCCAGAACTTTCTACGTGTAGGCTATGTCTTCAGGCCACCCACTTTAGTTTATAGTGGTCATTATTTTTTTTTCCATTGTACTCATTTTGCTCTCCATCTTCATAATGGAGCTAAGAGTACTGTATCAAGTGTCTAATCTGAGCATAAAATGAGAAAAGCGCATGAAACAATTCCTGGAAGCCTTGGACATTTGCTGCCAATTGAGATAGGTTAGTTCTTTAGTACAGTGAGCCTGGAACCCATCTGCTTGTATCCGAGGAAATTATCTCAGGGACTTGAGGCAAATAAGCCAACATGCACATTGATCATTCAGTTTAATGGCTAAAGAGATACTTTGCTAAAAGTACCATCTCACTTCTCTTATTCAAGCCTGAGATTATTCATTAACTCTGCAGATTTGTGAATGTCATGAGAGGCAACCCTGTTTTGATACTGAAAACTCTGCATATTTCATTCTCGGGTTACTTTCATGGACATTTCGCCTCTGCCATCCATGATGCCTCTGAAACCTACCAATGAAGAACAGCACCAATTGTATTTGGCTGATTCTATTTTTACCCCCGAGGTTGCCCTAGATAATTTCCTAATTATCAGAAAGTACTGAATGCCATATCAAGATAAGAGCCTGAGTGAGGTATTCCTCATCACTCTATCCTGGACTCAACATCCATTTCAGTGCATGTTCTTAGCATTTGCGACTCAGTCTACCTGGAATTGTGGAGATGAGGAATTTTTTTTTATAATTATTTCTTGCTGAATTTGCATACGCTGCACTGAAGGACATCCAAGTTGTTGTGAGTGACTGTCCTTTGAGCCAAGAAACTGCCACTTTGGGGCATTCAGCAATGCCTTCTTGCCAAAGGAAGATTTCAGCTGGGCTTGTTGACTTTACACCACTTCAGGGACACTTAGGGAGGGTTTCTGAGTATCAAGTTCTTCTACTGCCTGTTGCATGAAACTCTGCCTTAGCTGAACATGCCTTGGTAAGGGGCTAGAGTAAATATAAATAAGGAAAGATTAGTGCACAGCTTTCAGAACCACAGGAAAACCCTCATACCTACTGGGGAAAGGCTTTCTAGATGAGGCCTGTTGGGAAAGAGGAGCAACCACACTCCTGTAAGTAGTTTAGCTATGCTCTGCAAGGAAGCCAGGAAACTCATTGTTTCCCTAGAGTGAACTCTGGCCATATCAATTATGACTTTGTTTGCCCTTGGGGATTTAGGAAAAATGTTAGATGTTGATTACATCTTCCCTTTGGAAGGAATTTTAGAAACACAAGTTTATATATAAAAGGATGTGCTGGGTCATAAAAACAATGACACAGTAGAGTTTCAGAATTCAGGTTTTGAAATCTCTTACCCTCTGTAGGTACTTAACACACAGCAGGCCAGCCTGATATTGCAGACCAGGTAAAGCTGTTTATAAAATGCTATTTTTTTCTCTGTCTCTTTGGATTTTTGATTCTCTGATTGATTAGAAAGTGATAGAAGCAATGTCTTTATCTGTTCCAATTTTATTTATTAAAAAAAACTAGAACAGTACTTGATTTTTTGTTTCTTCAACCTTAATATCATCATCATAGTGATAATTATAATTATAGTGGTGACAATAATATTTGGCTTTCTTCATAAGTAGCAGTAAAGAGCAAATGAAAAAACAAACAAACAAACAAACAAAACAAACAAAAAACCCAAATGCTAAACCACTACTAAAATACAGGGACATACTATCATGTTTAGGTATAGTCAAATTGATGTCTCTTTTAGCAGTTTGAATTATAATCTCCAGGAGGACAAAAAGTGGATTTGATTCCATAGAAACAAAGAAATTCGTTACCATTTAGTATATTTGAAAATAGTGAATTAGAGACATTAAAATTATGACCTCAGCTTTGTGAATAGTAAGAAACACTGGACATCTCATATTAATGAAAAATATTTAAAAATTATTTATACAACAGCTAGCAGATGTGAGCTGTACTCTGTCCCCCAAGCCCCATTGCATGCCTTTCCAGGGAGGCCTGCAGGGCTCCAGAGACATAAATCTATTCCCCTTCCCCACCCACTTCATGCCTGCCTGGTCCTGCTTGGACACAGCCAGCAGAGGTGAGCAGAGAATAGTTCCCTGAGCTTCATGGTCAGGCTCAGGGCTCTGCCTGCCTCTAGGAAGAGTACTGCCCACATCAAGAATATCCAGCCAACAGCAGGGACAAACAAGATGGTTAAGAGCCAGCATAAGAACACAATCAGCAAGAACCAGGGAAATATGGGACCACCAGAATCCAGCTATCTTACAGAAACAAGCCTTGACTATCCCAACACAGCCTAAGCACAGAAAGATGACTTTAAGCCCAATCTTATAAAGGTGATAAAAGCCTTTAAGGATGATGTTAATAAATCCCTTAAATAAATAGATGAAAGTGCAATAAAAAGTGAAAGAAATCAATAAAACAATTTAAGACCTAAAATAAAATAGAAGCAACAAAGAAAACACAAAATGAGGAAATCTTGAAGATGGGAAACCTAAGGAACAAATATAAGCATCACCAACAGAATCTGAGATGACAGAGAGAATCACCAGTGTAAAATATATGATTGAAGAAATTAATACATCAGTCAAAAAATGTTAAATCAATCAAGTTCCTGACACATAGTGTCCAAGAAATCTAGGACACTATGAAAATACCAAACCTAAGAATAATAGGAACAGAAGAAGGAGAAGACTTTCACCTTCAAGGCTCATTAAATATTTTCCACAAAATCATTGAGGAAAACTTCCCCAACCTAAAGAAAAAGATATCTATAAATATAAAAAAGCATACAGACCACCAAATAGATTAGACCAGAAGAGAAAGTTCTCCCACCTTATAATCAAAAGGTTAAGTCAACTGAACAAAGAAAAAAAAACATTAAAAGCAGTAAAGGAAAAGTGCCAAGTAACACACAAAGCCAGAGGGACCTGGGCAGACATAGAGCAGACATTATGAGAGGACAGACTACTATACCCAGCAAAACTTTTTATCACCATAGGTGAAGGAAACAAGATAATCTACAACAAAGCCAAATTTAAACAATATTTATCTATAAATCCAGGCATACAGAAGGAACTAGAAGGAAAATTCTAACCCAAGGCATTTAACCGCGCCCAAGAAAACATGGGGAAAAAATGATACCACAACAGCAAAAGCAAAAGGGAAGCAAACACACACACACCACCACCGCCATCAAAATAACAGGAACGAACAATCAATGATCATTACCATCTCTCAATGTCAATGCACTCAATTCCCAATAAAGAGACACAGGCTAACTGAATGGATGCAAAAGTAAGATCCATCATTTGACTGTATACAAGAAACACACCTTAGCAACAATAAAAGATATTACCTCAGAGTAAAGGGCTGGAAAAAGATTTTTCCAAGCAAACAAATCCAAGAAGTTAGCTTGAATAGTCATTCAGTCATTCTAACATCTAAAAATATAGACTTTCAACCAAAATTAATCAAAAGAGATGGGAAAGGACACTTCATACTCATCAAAGGAAAAAATCTACTAAGATAACATCTATGCTTCAAATGCTAGGGCACTCAAGTTTGTAAAAGAAACATTAGTAAAGCTTAAATCACACATTGACTTTTTTTTGTATCTGTTGTGGTTTGCCTTGTTACTAACTTTTTGTGAATTTTATAGAATTTTCCATGAGGTACAGAGAAGAAGGTGTGTGTGTGTGTGTGTGTGTGTGTGTGTGTGTGTGTGTGTGTTTGGGTGAAATGTTTTGTAAATATCTGTTAGGTCCATCTGATTAATAATATCTTTAAGTTTTATTATTTCTCTGTTTAATTTCTGTCTAGATGATCTGTCAATTAGTGAGAGAGGGGTGTTGAAGTCTCCTATGATTAATGTCTGTGATTCAGTTAACTACTTTCTTGTAAGAAAACAATGGATTAAAGCTGGACTATAACAACAACAGAAAACCTACAAATTCATGGAAACTGAACAACTCTCTATTCAATGACCACTGGGTCATGGAGGAAATAAAGAAAAATAAATTAAAGACTTTCAGAAATTCAATAACAATGAAGGTACAATGTAAGGTACAAACTTTAGGGACACAATGAAAGCAGTGCTAAGAAAATTCATAGCACTAAGTGCCTTCATAAAGAAATTGGAGAAATTTCATACTAGCAATTTAAAGCATACCTGATAGCTCTAGGAAAAAAATAAGAAGCAAACACATCCAAGAGGACCAGACAGTAGAAAATAATCAAACTGAGGGCTGAAATCAATAAATTTGAAACAGAGAAAACAATACAAAGAATCAATAAAACAAAGAGCTAGTTTTTGGGGTTTTTTTTGTTTTTTTGTTTTTTTTTTTTTTTTTAGAAAACCAACAATATGGAAAAACCGTTTGCCAAATTAACTAAAAGTCAGAGAAACACTATCAAAATTAATAAAATCAGAAATTAAAATGGGGATATAACAACAGACACTGAAGAAATACAAAATCATTATCCTACTCCAAAAGCATGTACTCCACAAAATTGTAAAACCTAAATGAAATGGATGATTTTCTTGATAGATATCACTTATGAAAGCTAAGTCAAAATCTGATAAACAATTTAAATAGACCTATAACAGCTAAGGAAATTGAAACCACCATTAAAAGTTTTCCCAACCAAAAATAGCACTGGTACAGATCCAGATGGTTTTAGCACAGAGTAGTACCAGACTTTTATAGAATAGCTAATACCAATACTCCTTAATCTATTCCACAAAATGGAAACAGAAAGAACATTGCCAAACTCATTCTATGAGGCCACAGTCACCTTGATACCTAAACCACACAAACACTAAAGAAAAGAAAGAAAGAACATTTCAGATCAATTTTTCTTATTAACATTGATGCAACAATATTCAATAAAATACTTGCAAACTGAAATTTCATAGGCTACCTCTGTGCAGGGGTTCCAGGCCATCTCCATGAGTGGTCTTTTGTTGGAGCATCAGTTTCAGAATAGACCCCTGTGCCCAGAATTTTAGGATCTGTCGTTATCCTTATGGAGCTCCTGTCCTCTCCAGGTCTTACTATCTCCCACTTCTTTCTTAAGATTGCCTGTACTCTGCCCAAAGTTTGGCTATGAGTCTCAGCATCTGCCTCGATACCCTACAGGGTAGAACCTTTCAGTGGCCCTCTGTGGTAGGCTCCTGTCCTGTTCCCTATTTTCTCCCTCCTCTGATGTCCATCCTCTTTGCCTTTCTGAATGCGGACTGGCATCTTAGCCAGAGTCCTCCTTTCTGGTTAGCTTCCTTAGGTGTACAGATTATAGTATGTTTAAACTATATTATATGTCTAGTATTCACTTATGAGTGAGTATATACCCTGTGTGTCTTTCTGCTTCTGGGATACCTCACACAGGATGCTCTGTTCCAGTTTCCACCATTTACCTGTAAATTTCATGATTTCCTTGTTTTCATCGCTGAGCAATATTCCGTTGTATAGATGTACCACAATTTTTGTATCCATTCATAGTAATGGGGACAGGGACTCTCTCTGACATGAACTAATTGGCCTTATCTTTGATCACTTCCCCCCTGAGGGGGAGCAGCTTTACCAGGCCACAGAAGAAGACAATGCAGCCAGTCCCGATGAGACCTGATAGACTAGGATCAGAAGGAGGGTAGGAGGACCTCCCATTTTAGTGGACTGAGAGAGGGACATGGGTGGGGAAGAGGGGGGGTGGGGTTGAGAGGGGAGGAGGGAGGGAGGTACATGGGGGATACAAAGTGAATAAACGGTAATTAATAAAAATAAAAATAAATGTAAAAAATACTTGCAAACTGAATTCAAAAACATAATTCAGCATAATCAAGTAGGTTTCATCCCAGAGATGCAGTGAAGATTAAATATATGAAAATCAATCAATGTAATCAACCATATTAACAAACCGAAAGAAAAAAGAAAAACATGATCATTTCATTAGATGCTGAAAAAGCCTTTGACAAAATCCAACACCCTTTCATTATAAAAGCCTTTGAGAGATCAGGGATACAAGGCACATACCTAAAAACAATAAAGGCAATATAGAGCAAGCCAGTATCAAACTAAATGGAAAGAAACTTAAAGCAGTTCCACTAATATCAGAGAAAAGACAAAGCTGCCCATTCTCTCCGTATCTATTTGACATAGTACTTGAATTTCTAGCTAGAGGAATAAGACAACTAAAGGAGATCAAGGGAATACAATTTGGAAAGGAGGAAGTTGTAGCATTGTTATTTGCAGATGATTTGTTAGTATACATAAGTGACCCCATCAAATTCTACAAGAGAGTTCCTACAGCTGATAAACACCATCAGCAAAGTGGCAGGATATAAAATTAACTAAAAAAAAAAAATCAGTTGGCCTCTGTTAATTATTTATACAAACAATAAAAAGCCAAGAAAGATATTAGGTGAACAACACCCTCCATAATAGCCAAAAATAATATAAGATATATTGATGTAACTCTAACCGAGCAAGTGAAAGACTTGTATGACAAGACCTTTAAGTCTCTGAAGAAAAAATTGAGGAAGATATCAGAAAATGGAAATATCTTCCATGTTCACAGGTAGGTAGGTTTAACAACAGTGAAAATGGCCATCTTATCTAAAGCCATCTCCAGATTCAATGCAGTTCCAATGAACATTCCAACACAGTACTTTTCAGATGATGAAAGAGCAATCCTCAACTTCATATGGAAAAAACAAAAAACCCAGGAGAGCTAAAACAGTCTTGTACAATAGAAGAACTTCTAGAGGTTTCTTTCACTATCCCTGATTTCAAGCTGTTTTATAGAGCAACAGTAATAAAAACCCACATATACTGGCAGTCTGATTAATGGATTCAAATCAAAGAGGCAGAAATAAACCCACACATCGATGGACATTTGATTTTTGACAAAGAGGTCAAATCAAACAATGGAAAAAAGAAGGCATCTTTTCTAATGGTGCTTGTTTGGGTGTCTGCACATAAAAGAATACAAATAGATCCATATTTATCATCCTGCATATAACTCATGGTCCAAAAACCGAATACAGTAACATAAAACAAGATACACTAAATCTAATAGAAGAAAACGTGGGGAAGAGCCTTGAACTCATTGGCACAGGAGACAACTTCCTAAACAGAACACCACCAGCTCAGGCACTAAGATCAACAGTTAATAAACTGGACCTCAAATTGGCTCAAGTACACAAGGACATTTGCTCAACCATGTTTGTATCTGCTTTATTTGTAATAGCCAGAACCTGGAAACAACCAAGATGTCCACCAATGGAGGAATGGATACAGAAATTGTATTTTTACACAATGGAATACTACTTAGCAATCAAAAAGGAGGAAATCATGAAATTTGCAGGCAAATGGTGGGAACTAGAAAAGATTATTCTGAGTGAAGTATCCCAGAAGGAGAAAGACAAACATGGTATATACTCACTTATATAGATCTACAAGATATGATAAACATAATGAAATCTATACACCTAAAGAAGATAATCAAGAAAGCGGACATGGGGTAATATGATCAATCCTCACTTAGAAAGACAAATGGGATGTGCATTGAATATATGACAGGAGTCTACCACAGAAGGCATCTGAAAGACTCTACCTAGCAGTGTATCAAAGCAGATACTAAGACTCATAACCAAACCTTCGGCAGAGTACAGGGAATCATATGAAAGAAGGGGAGTTAGTATGACGTGGAAAGAATAGGAGCTCCACAAGGACCAAATATATCTGGGCACAGGGTCTTTTCTGAGACTGACACTCCACCAAGGACCATATATGGATATAACCTAGAACCTCTGCTCAGATGTAGCCCATGGTAGCTCAGTAACCAATTGGTTTCCCATAGTAAGGGGAACAAGGACTATTTCTAACAGGAACTCAATTGCAGGCTCTTTGACCTCCCCACCCCCCAAGGGAGGAGCAGTTCTGTTAGGCCACAGAGGAGGACTTTGCAGCCAGTCCTGAAGATACCTGATAAAACAGGGCCAGAAGAAAGGGGAGGAGGTCCTCCCCAATCAATAGAGTTGGAAGGGGGCAGAGAGGAAATGAGGAAGGAAGGGTGGGATTGGGAGGGAATGAGGGAGCGGGATACAGCTGGCATACAGAGTTAACAAATTGTAATTAATAATAAAAAGAAAAAAAGAAAACTAACTAACTAAATACATAAATAAACTGGACCTCATGAAACTGAAAAGCTTTTGCAAGACAAAGGGTACTGTCAATAGAACAAAACAGCAGGCTACAGAATGGGAAAGGATCTTCACCAACCCTGTATCTATCTGACTGAGGACTAATATCCGAAATATATATTAAAAAAAAAAACTCAAGAAATTAACCACCAGCAAACCAATAACCAACTTCTAAATGGGGCACAGAGTTAACAGATAATTCTCAACTGAAAATTTTCTAATGGCTCAGAAGCATTTAAAGAAATGTTCAATGTCCTTAGTCATCAGGGAAATACAAATCAGAATGACTCTGAGATTCTACCGTACACCCGTCAGAATGGCTAAGATCAAAAACTCCAGTGACAGCACATACTGTCAAGGATGAGAAGCAAGGCAACCAGTCATTTATTTTTGTGGGTGTGAAAACTTAAACAACCACTGTGAAAACCAATCTTGTACTATTCCAGATAGTTAGGAATAGTGCTACCTCAAGATCTAGGTGTACCATTCTTGGGCATATAACCAAAAGATTCTCCAACATACAACAAGGACACTTGCTCAGATATGTTCATTGCAGCTTTATTCATAATAGCCAGAATCTGGAAACAACCTAGATGTCCCTCAACAGAATGATTAAAGAAATTATGGTACATTTACACAATGTAATACTCTCTTCTATTAAAAACAAAGACAACATGCAATTTGCAAGCAAATGGATGAAAATAGAAAACATCATCCTGAGTTAGGTAACTCAGACCCAGAAAGATATGCATGGTAAGTACTCACAAATAAGTGGACATTAGCCATAAAGTACAGGATAACCATTCTACAATCCACAGACCCACATAATTTTAGTAACAAGGAGGGCCCAAGGGAGGACGTTTGAATCTCACTTAGAAAGGGAAATAAAATTGGCATCTGAGGTAGAAGAAGGGAGGGAACTGGATGGGAGATGAGGGTGAGGGGATGAGGGTTAGGAAATAAGTGTGGGGAGCGAGGGTTGGGAAGAAGGGATGACTGGAGGAGAGAAGAGGAATTAGTTGGGGCCATCTCTGGGAAGCCGGAGGCTTCCTGGAATCTATGAGGGTAACTCAAGCTGAGACGGCTAGCAGCAAGGGATATGGAGCCTGATGATTCTACCTCCTGCATCCAGTTGGGGTTTTCAGTGATGGGAGGGTGACTCCAACCTATCTGTACAACCTTACAACCAAAATGTGGCCTGCATGCAAGAACTGTAGGGATAAAAATGGAACAATATACTCTCAGGAAGCATAAGCAACTATAAGTTGCTATGTGAGTATCTGAATGTGTCAAGGCCATGTGACATACATTCTAATTCAGACACCTATATTTGTTGTGGCGTTTGAGCTTTTTGGACTGATGCTTTTATTTACTATTTTATGTGATTTACCAGTGCTGTTATATGTCATCTTATAAACTAATTACTTCACAATGTATCTAAATATCAAACATATATTGTTATACACTTTTAATCATTTTTTTCATCTTTCTCCATTTATTTATTTATTTACTTATTTACTTACTTTACTTTATATCTATATCCCAGCCCCCTCTCGCCTCACCTCCTAGTCCCACCTCCACACCCCACTCCTCCCTTTCATTTCTCTCCTTAGAGGACATTCAAAGTAATTTGTCTTCATTATTGCATTTTCTTGTACATATCTCATTATACTTTCTTCTAAGTAGCTCTTGCTAAATATATTACTTGTTTTTATTCCATACTCTTTAGAGCTACGCTGTGCAGGTTTTCCTCTTCTCTTCCTCTTTTGACACTGTTTTATGTTTCTCAGTTGTTTGGCTTTATACTTAACAACTGTATTCTAACAGACGTTATACTGTACCAAACACTTCTCAGAAAGTGACCTTAATTAAATATTAGTTTTAAAAAATTTAAAAAATATACAAATTCCAAGTAATGAATACTCCAAAACACAGGGTATTCCATTCTCTCAGGAAATTCCCTGTGTCAGGGGAACCTTGATTTCTTACTAGATGACCGGCTGGGGACCTGGATTTAGAATAGTGTTCTTCAGTCTGCTTGACTGAGTATTTCCTCTGCAAGACAGTCCTCGAAAACTGTGTTTCACAGGCATAGTTTTGGAATTGTTACATACGTATTAGGATTCAGAGGTGCATATACCCATTTAATTCTATACAGTGCCTTTTAGGATGAGGACTGGTTAGAGTTGTTTAATTTTCTATTTCCTTAAACATATCATCTGATTGAATCCCTTTCTGAGATGTAGCTAATCAGAAAACACTTTGGAAGTATAATAAAGCATTATGAATTTGAAAGCTGTGTCTTATCTTATATTTATTTTTGATACCTAGATAGGTCTCTGTTATGCCTAGCACACATGATATAATTTAATGTTTTTTAAAATAATAACTGAAATGTGCATTGTGTGTTGTTGACGTCTTTCTTTTTTTCTTTCCTTTATTAATTACACTTTATTCACTTTGTATCCCCCCTGTGGGTCTCTCCCTCCTCCTGTCCTGTCAGGATTCACATTTCATGTTCATCCACTCATCTTACCTTCTATACTAACATTCCCGTGTTAACTCTCTGTCTTTCACTCTGTGTCTATCACTGTCTAGATTTGTCTGTCTCTCTGGCTGTTTCTGTCCCTATCTTTTTTTTTTCCTCTCTCCTCTGTATCTGTCTGCCTTTCCATGGCTCCATCTCATCCAAGGTAATTTTTTCCTTTTCTTAACAGCTTTTTAATATTGGAAGCCAGAGAATCATCCCTCTCCCAACTATATGCTCTCAGTGGACTCAATCTCTTGTGTGAGATACTTAGCAGATTTATTTGTCATTCCTGTCTATCCCTAACATTTGGAGCCAGATGACTCTTCAGTTCTCTGTCATGGGATATTATTCTGTGCATCAGAGAAGTTTAGCAGCATCAAGTCCTCACTTACAGAGACCAGTGGCAGCTCTCTAGTTGTGTAAGCTGCAAGATGTCAACTGAAATTCTATCCTGCTAGCAAACTCTAATCAGGTGCCAGAGAGTTAGTTAACCACTGTGAAGCTCAGTGGTTAGGAGCACTAGCACATGTTTCTCTAACTAAAGAACTGTGTTCTCTTCCCAGCTACACATAGAAGCTAATAAACATTTTCAGAGGATATGATGCTCTCTTCTAAACTTTCTTGAAAACTCAATAATGTTACCGCCGACATGCAGGCAGGCAAAATACTCAGAAACATGGAATAAAAACAAACCTTAAAAATAATTAAATCTCTAAACAGAAGGCCTTTGGTGTTATTTATTCTTCCTTGTACCAGGTTTGGGCCTAGAACCTGTGACTTGGCATGTTATAGTCTCTAGAGGAGAATCTATGACTCTAATTCTGCTAAATAGATACACTACTAATCTGGTTTATAGAAATGTAGTGTACTCGTGGATTATTGCATAACTCAGGCCTTCATCAGAGAAGCTTCTACTTCCAATAGATGATGATTAACACAGAGACCCAAGACTGACCAAGATGAAAGGAACAAGGGACTTCGGAAAATTCAAACTTAAATGGAATATATGATATGTCCTCCGCTAAAAGATCAAGGATCATGTGGAAGAGTTGGTGGAAGAACTGCAAGAGCCAAAAGTGATGGATGAATATAAGGAATCAGTGTTTTCCAAACACAGCAGGGCAGCTTCACATGTAAACACACTATG
Source organism: Psammomys obesus (assembly GCF_907164565.1). NCBI lineage: Eukaryota > Metazoa > Chordata > Mammalia > Rodentia > Muridae > Psammomys > Psammomys obesus. The sequence continues at coordinate 649 of NW_026595275.1, read as the reverse complement.
ATTGTTATAACATGCACAAAACCATGCAAGATAAAGACAGACCAAAACACAAACACAGGCAGAAGAATAACACAATTATATTATTAAATAATGCACTTAAGTAAGGAAATTATATTTAATTTACATACCCAATATAAATACATTAGAGGTAAGAAATAGGCATGCAATACAGAGGTAATGCTCATGTGAAAATCTGTAACTTGGGCAGAGTAGAATGTTTATATAATGTATTGGAAAATATTCCTACAATTTATCAACTTTTAGTGTCATTATCGTACAAATTCTTCCTGACAGGCGCTGTGAGGAGTGAAAGGTGAAACAATAAGAATCCATTGATCAGTAGTTTTCAGGTAATATTGTGTAAAGAAATGTTCAGGAACCATGGTGGATATATTTATCCAAAAGATGTTAAGTTTAAATTCTGACTTCTTGCCCTAGCGTAACATTTACTTCAGAAACTAAACATATGAGACTGACACAGAATAAAGAGAGAAAAAAACAGAACCCTGACTATCTATTTACTCATAGTTAACTTATATTGAAATAAACTTTGTTCAAACAGAGATAACATCAGTTAATATATATAAACTGAATATATATATATATATATATATATATATATATATATATATATATATATATATATATA
>NW_026595274.1:0-5112 GCF_907164565.1 Psammomys obesus | reverse complement strand
AGAGGAAAGCAGTGGTTAAGATTTGGTTCCCTTTATTCTGCTTTCCTGAAGTAACTTCTCATTTAAAAACAATCTTTTTCATGGGGTTTATGAAAAATGCCACTAAGTGGTTAGCTAAATGAATTTTGCTTAACATCCCATTTTTTTGGAATACAGAAGCCATGGACCTAAGTAAAAGAAGCATCTGTACTTAGAAAACTACAACTAAAAAAGTTCTATTTCAAGTCACGCAAAGAGGCTAACACCTGAAATCCCAGTGCTTGGAAGGCTAAGGGAGGATGATCAACTTAGAGGTAAGACAAAGCAAGTTCACATCCGCCCTGGATGTAAGAAGACTGTCTCAAAGAACAAAACAAGAAAGTTCTATTGCAAATGTACAAGTGCTACTGTGTTCCTGAAATCCAGAACTCAGGTGCTGAGGCAGATGGATCTGAAGTACAGTGTGGGAACGAAAACCTATCTCTACATGTAAACAAGGGAGCTGGAGTGCTCAGGGGTCAAGAGCACTCACAGCTGAGAAAGGATCTCAGAGTTACTGGCTGGCCTGTAACTCTCCATGTAGAGCAGGCTGGCCTAGAACTCACAGAGATGGGCCTGCCTCTAAGAAGTATTCATTCTTCTGGAATCCTTCTAAAATAAAATACTAGTCAGACTGTCTCAGAAATTTTGACCCTTAAATCAAACTTAACTGGCAGCCTTCAAAATAGAACCATCCCTAAGAAATTTAACCAATAGCATTTAATGCTAACTCCCCACCCTACCCCAAGTAGCCTATATGACCATCTACAGATAAAAAGAGTAAATCAAATATTTGCTTTCAGAGATTTCAAATCCATTTTCTAATATACTTCAGTAATGACTGTAATAATATTGAAACAATGATCTACTGTAAAAACACAAGGAAGCCAAATGTGGTGGCTCGCACATCTCTGATCCCAGCACTTGAAAAGCAGAGGAAGGCATATCTCTGTGAGCTCAAGGCCTGCCTGGTCCATAAAGCAAGTTAAGTTCTAGGCTAGCCAAGAATATAAAGTGAGACCCTAAGCCAGGCCTGGTGACAATAACTATGATCCCAGCATTCAGGGAGGCAGAGGCAGGCAATCTCTGTGAGTTCGAGGCCAGCCTGGTCTACAAAGCGAGTCCAGTATAGCCCAGGCTACACAGAGAAATCCTGTCTCAAAATAAATAAGTAAAATAAAATAAAATACAATAAGAGACCCTGACTCCACAGCAAAACAAAACACAAGGTATCTTTATAAAATACAGTCTGACAAAATAAGACCAAGTGAAACTATCACTATACCAGAACTTTTAAAAACTTTCTTTATAATCTTAACGAAGCTTCCTCACTAGAGACTATCTGTAAGTTATTCCACACTATCTGTAGCAGTAGTAGTATGATAAAGTTTATACCAACACCCAGAAATGAATAGTATCCTACTTTTCTTAACCTTAAAAGTTATCAGCTTTTTAATTTGTAAGCCACAGTAAAACAATAATCTAGGTAAAAATGTGTACTGTTTTTTAAACTATTGTACTAGTTCTAGCCTTGAGAAAGACGCTTAAAGCCTTTGTTGGATATGCTTAGACCAACGCAAGACTAATACAGGTTATGTGTAAATGAGCAGACACAAAGTAAAATAACAGTTTAGCGAGTACTTCTAGTGATACCAGTATTTGGCCTCTTAATTTGCAACTGGATCTACTGTCTTCAAATTGATCTCGCCTATAAGTGATAGAATATTCAGGTTTACATAACTGCCTCTTCAAGATTCCTTGGAAAATGGCATCTCCAAACTATAAACAAGAACTGTATGGCTAAATCAAGTTATCGGTCCACTTTGTCTAAATGTCTTTGGGCTCCTTAAGTGTTCAGTTCTTTTCTCCACAAGAGAAAATGTCAAACTCCTAAATCCTGCTCTGGTAGCTCTGTCAAAACCACTTCCAGAACCAGATGGTGGTGGCACACGCTTTAAACCCAGCACTTGGTAGGCAGAAGCAGGTAGAACTCTGGGAGTTTGAGGCCAGCCTGGTCTATAGGTGAGTTCCAGGACAGTCAAGGCTACAGAGAAACCCTGGGTCAGAAAACAAAACAGAACAAAAAACACTTTCAGGCTTTGAATAGGGAATTCCTTTTTTCTTTTTTTCATTAAAAATTAAATCCCGTCCAAGAGTTAAAAAAAAAAAAAAAAAAAAAAACCTAGCAACATGACTCCAAATGGACATTTCCTAAATTGACTGAAAACTGCCCTATTTCACAAGTAGTCTATTTTTCTAGATCACACCAAACACTGTTTCTGTTACCAGTTATTAATCAATACAAATTAAGAGTGTTAATAGTTAACACAACAAAGCCTTGTAGTACTGAACTACATACCTAGACCGTAGTGTTATCTGTATACAAAAAAAATCTAATCTTTCTTCACAAAAACCATATACTAAAAATCTGTTAAATTTCCAACATGGTTTGACATGCACAATTTCTTTCTTTTTTTATTTCATTTATTTATTTCATTTATGATTATTTTAAATAAAGCTGAAAGAGGCGAAACAAGAAAGAGAACTTAAATATTTCTCTTTTCTTTTATCCGCAACCCAATTATTTTAAACAAAAGCTCAAAGAGACAAAACAAGAAAAGGAACTTAAACCACGGATGCCGCGAAACGCACTAACTAGCCCTTCCTCTTAACAAGATAAAAAGATGGAGAACCTAAATCACAAAATCTGACTGAGAAAAGTGTATTCAGCCATCAGGCCAGTCTCGGCCTGCGTTTTTACCGAGGTGACTTCATGCTGTTTAATTGTCTTAAAGATAAATGCCTTCCACAATAGTTAATTTAGACATTTACCTTAGTTCTCCACTGCCTTTTGGAACACCAGGAGGAAGTTATCAAGTTATCACTTTTTCGTTCTAGGGCGTGAGGACAGGGCAGGAAGCGATGTGAGAACTAGCGAAAAGACAGAATCAGAGAGAAGCCAGCGGCGCCAACATTCTTCCCAAAGTCCAGCACCCTGGGAACGCCCCTAGCCAGGCTCTCCCGCGCAAAACACGCCAGTTTCAGAAAAGTTTCACGCGGCCGGCCGGGGACCAGGGCCTGCACGCGTGCATCCCCTCCGGAGCCCCTAAACTCACCGCGTCCACGCCGAAGGGCCGAGCAGGGCCCAGCGGCAAGGCCTGCCCACAGGCTCCCAGGCCCGAGCTGCCGCCCGAGCCGCCCGAGCTAGGAGCAGCCCCGCGGCACGGCGAGGCCCAGCTCGGGCGGGCAACCTAGGACCGGGCAGGGCAGCGGAGAGGCGCGAGCCGATCAGGCCAGGCAGGCCCGCGCGGGAGTGGAAGCCTGAGGGTGGCGAAAACAAAAAGAAAAGAAAAGAAAAAAAAAAAAAAAAAAAAAAAAAAAAAGGCGGAAGACCAAAAAGTCGCCGAAAAGGCGGCGCAGACAGCCCTGTCAGAGACACCCGGAAGATCGGCGTGACCCCGGATGGGAATATGCAACACGAACGAAAGGTCAGATTTCCGGTAGCACGCTGCGAGTTTGCTGAACTGCGCAGGCGCAAAGCTTCCCCGCCTTGCGCCGTCCTGGGAGTCGCGAAGTGGCTGCCCACCGGCTGGGGAAGGGAAGGGATAGACCCGCCCAGACCGAGATGCTGTCGGCCCCCGCGCTCCTGTGCACCGCGTCCGAGGTCACGTGCTCCGCTGTCGGCCGTTTCCGGCGGGCCTGTTCTGTCCATGGGCTACCTTCCAGGAGATACCCAAAAACAACCTCCCCCTTGCTAGGAAAAACAGTGTTAAGTTTTAATTGGTTTTCTCCTCCAAAAAACAGTTTCTTGGAGACAAAAATGCCCAAAGCCCACTCAGCGCCCTCCCGGTAACGCCTACCGACAAGCACTGCTGTTTCTCGTTGAGTGAGCTTTAGTATCTTGTGAAACTGTCCGAACTTAATTTGATTTAAATCTGTTTATAAAAATCCCGTATTGTCCACGTAGGAACTATAAAAATTTGACCGCTCATTCCTGGAATTAATTTGTCTTTTTTTGTAGACTTCTTTGTTGCTTTTTGGTTCTCCAGTTGTTTCTTAAGTTATTTTCCATACTACAATTGAAATTTTAATTTTTTTCTACATTAATTCACAAACTAAGGTCATCATCGTGATAATACAGTCAGTTGAGAACATATAATTTAGCTGAATACCACTTATTTTGATATAATCACTTTTCATTTCCCTTGACCTGCAAATTCTTTATATTTTCCATGTTATTTTTTTTGGCCTGTGTATATAAGTATATACTGTATATAAATGTATAGTAGTGTCTGAAATACATAACTTTCTGAATATCTTGTTACTTTCTAATACCATTAAAGTCAGATTATAATTTGAAATATCTTAAATTTATTAAAACTTGTCATGTGGGTCTCAGTATCATCTGATGTGGTTAGTATTCATTGTGCGCTGGTAATAAAGTATGTTCTACAGTTACTGTGTAGAGTGTTTTACAAATGACAATCGAGTCTGCTCAGTTGATATTATTACTCAGATCCTCAACAGCTCTATGATTTCCTGCCTTACTTATCCTTTTAGTTATGGAAAAGGCATATTGAAAGGCTGAGAATGTAGGTCAATAGTTCAGCCTATCATGTGTGAGGCCCTGGCTTCAATACTAAGCCCTGAAAACTGAAATATGACTATAATTATGGCTCATTCCCTGTTTCTTGTATGTGTATCCATTGTTACTTCCTGTATTTATCTCCTACAAAGTTTCATCATTGTGGAATGATCCATTTTGTAAACTGACCTGATCTTTGCTGTTATATTTTGCTCTAGAGTATGCTTTATCTGATCACAATACAGGCATTCCAGATTTGTGCTGTACAGCACTTACGTTCATTTTAAAGGGAAAGTGTATTTATTACTTTTCTTCTCACTGTGACCAAAATACCTGACAAAAAGAAGCAAAGAAATGTTTCTATTGGCTCATGTTTTTGGAAGTGTTAGTACATCAAAGCTAGGGAGTCATGGAGGTGTTTGGTACTGGGCAAGTATGAGCATGCTGTTGCTGCCATGAACTCCTCCATGAACTTTTATACATTAGAATGGCTATTCTGAACCATTTTC
>NW_026595273.1:0-10725 GCF_907164565.1 Psammomys obesus | reverse complement strand
ATACAAGCTGAGAAACCCTCATATAGACCCAAGAATGAAAAAAAAAAAGGGGGGAGAGGAGGAAATGAGTGGGTAAGGATGAAAACATAAAACAATGGAAAATAAGAATATCCAGGGAGTTAAACACAAGCTGAACTGCTGAACCCTTGGATTCTTCAACAACTGCTGAGTTTTAACTCAGGGCAGAAACTACTGCCAAGGCCTGCTGGGAGACGCCTGTGAATGCCTACTGGTGGTTACTAAGAGAGAACACTTCATCTGAGTAGAGTGTGTCAGACTGGGAGCTTTTAAATCAACCACCAACTTCTTGCTGCTCCACTTTACAATTTATGACTGAAGTATGAAAGATAATTTGTCCAAATGGCAGGAGAAATCTGGTAAGAGTTCCATGGTGGCCCTCCCAGTGATTTTTCTTGCTAAGTTTGCAACAAAGAACCCCTACATAGTGGCCTTGTAAACAGTACTATTAATAATACCCTTAAAAAACAAACAAACAAACAAACAAAACCTTCAGCTACCTGGTGGTCTCCCAGTTAAACTCTGTTCGGATCTGGGGTTATCAAAGAGACGTCTCTTTGGGGTCGTCTGTGGGGTATTTCCAGGGAGAAAGACCCTCCCCCAGAAGGCCACAGAGCACAAGCAGCTCTCCCTTTGTTGGCCTCTTCTGCTGCTATAGCTGCCGTCATACCCCACTCCCTCCAGTAAGCTAAAGAGCGGGGCTTCTCCCTGCTTATCAGGGAGGTGCCCAGGGTACTCCAGACCCCAGGCACCAGAATAAGACAGCTAAGGCCTCCAGCCTCATGTGTGCACTGAAGCAATTCTCTTCCTCTCTAGCACACAGCTAGCCATTGTTGGACTACCCAGCATGCATCATGTATGCCATTCTAACAAATCCCATCCTCAATGTGGAGAACTAGAACCTGGAAGTTTTCTCTCTGGAGAACACAATTAGTCTCTTGACCACTAAACTTTGCATCGCTCTTCAACTTCCTCAAAAGTTTTCTAGGTGTTTTACATTCTTACTTTCTACCATTTAAAAATGGTTATGACCTTGGGTCAATTTCTGCTATTAGGCTGGCTGCAGGAGCACCTGGGTCCTATGGAAAGAGGTCAGCAGAGTTGCCAAATAAGAAAGCCTTAGAAGGCCCAGCTGATGGTTCTCCCAGTAGACTGAAAGTCCACCACTGCAGATAAAGGAAGAACACAGGAGCTCTCTTGCTTAAAACAAGGCAGACTACAAAGCCAAGCTCGAAGGAGTCTCTAAAATTCCAGAGGGAAACAAGAAACAGATGAAATGAAGCTCTCGGCTGGCTGTTGATACAGTAGGAAGTAGGGTTGTAAACATGAAACTCTGTACAACAGGTTTACCAATTTAACTTGCGTCTCTGAAGAATGCTGTTGGGATAAATGGGATTACTGTAAAACTCTACATTCCCCAAGTTAGCTTTACGAGATAATAAGCTGCACATGCATTTCTGAACCAGTTCTAAAAATCAAGTTGAATTTTCCATAATATCTCTTCTTAAACACCCACAAAAGAAATTTATAAAACCCAGTTTAAAAACAATGTGCCTTTCATTCAGCGAAATGTTTTTCAGAAGGCCCAAACAAACCCTAGGTAGTGCTTTCCAGCTGACTACCAGATAATTGTGGGCATTTTCTTTATCCTACACTGAAGTTGAAACAGCATTTATTCGCACATTCAAGACCAGTCAGAAACAAGCATGCAGTAGCCAAGTACATCTTAAATTAACTTTTGTTAATCTGAATAGGCTTTTATAACCTTGAAATTTCATCATCATGTAAAGAATATTTTAACCAGGGTTGAATCACATATACAGTATGTTGTAAAAACATAACGTTGAATTTCTGTCATCACCATACAAAAATCCATATCAATTTGGAGTATTTGCGACTCGTTGCTTTCTTAGTCTACAATGAGATACAATAATAAAGGGGAGTTCATTGGGAGGAGTAACTTTTGTAATTGTTGCTTTATACCATGTGGTCATCTTAGACGGTGGAGTCGCACGGCAGGTTGCCAGCCATGCGATCGGCATGGTTGTTATGTAAAACACTGTGTTTCTAGAGATATATACCTCTAAATGAGAGTTGCATCTGTACATGCACACACACCCTATACTGATAACAAAGTAAGAGTAGGAAATGTGCATGAGGCCTAGGACACCATAAAAATGGTCTTAACCTAGGGAGTGATGCCAGGGAGATCATTCAAAAGTGAAGCTTACTCAATCAGATGCTATGACGTGTGGTTTACAATACCCTTCTTAGCATTTACATTGTTCCCATGTTATAAAAAAGGTTGCTGTGAGCTGGGTAGTGTGCACCTCCCAGGACTCCCAGCGTGAGGGAGGCTGTGGCGGGAAGACCACAAGCTGAGGGCTAGCCTGGTCCATACAGAGCTTGTTCATAAAAACACAAGTACACGAGCAAAAATCCCTATAGACACAGTTTTCCACACATTTGTTTTCTTAGACTAAGGCCTTAGGAAATAGAATTTAAGGTAAAAAACAAAATTATTTTTCAGAGTCTTCAGACATATTTTCTAAGTTTTCCCTCTGGACAGCACTTCTGTCAGCAGTATAAGGGGGGGCTTCTGCCCTTCCTTGTCAACACTTTTACTCTGTGAGTCCTGTCTTGATAGCTGGTTTTAGAAAAATCAACATAACACCAGGTTGGCTCCTAGTGAGCTTATTGCCTTAACGATGAACTACAGCACTTGAGGCTTCCAGTAATCTAGTTACTGCAGAGTGCTGCCTTGACAGCTCTCCCACAGTGTTACTGGGGCTACTCTGTATTATTATATTTATTTACCCTGTATCTTTATCTAACAGGAAGTCTCGAGAGGGAAACTTCTTTGTATCTAGCTTCCTATGTACCACACCCTGGGCTAGAAACAGCACAGGGTGGTAAGAAATAGCATCTTCACTTCTAAAAGGCTCATGTTTAAGTCCTAGCTTTACCACTTACAGCTGTGTGCAACCTGATTGTGTCCCAAAAATTCCAGAAAATTAATCAGCAATTGACCATATTGAGAGAGTTAAGGTGAATAGATCCTGAGGGTGGAGTCCTCATTAACCGCGGTCAGAAACCTTGAGAGAGAGAGAGTGGAGAGCCTTCTTGCTCCTACAGTCCCTCACCATCTACCACAACTGTGGCTCACTGGCTTTCCAGACCCCAGAACTGTGGACAACAAGGTTCTGTTGACTATACATTACCCATTCTCATGTATTTTGCTATAGCAGGGCAAGCAGACTAAGACTTTGTGCAAATGAAGGTTAATGTTGCCCCTCCCTTTCCTGGGCTTGAAAGTTAAAACAGGACTCTAACACTTATTTCACAATATATATAAAATGCCTCAGTTCCAGACTGTCAGTGGTTTGACTCGCAGTTTTTCAAATGCACAATGGTGTGAAAGCAATAAGTATTTAGTGTAAACCATACTCCATGTTTTGAATTTTGATTTTTTTTTTCTGATCCAATTCTCTCTTGTGACACTGAGTAATAGCAGCAAGCCACAGCAGCCAGTCAGCCAGGCTATGTACCATGAGGGCAAATGACTGACATTCTCTGCCCGCTCTGCTGCTAAGCAACAATGTTAGTGCACTTTGTCTTGTAATGCTTTTAGCTTACCAGGGGTTATAGACAATGTTATGTTATACAAAACGTCAGGTTATGGTAAACCCAACATAACTGAGGAACATCTGGATGTTCTGATAAATGTCCTGGATGTTTGTTACCTCACTTTTCCTCCTTTTCACTGTTGAATTCAAACTGTGCAGTCCCAACACTAAAGATCTTCACATTTGCTCTTACTTGTTAATAAGGCTATAATCAAGGCAGGCATATCTTTCATAATGATTGCCTCTGGGAAGGATAACTAAGGAAAACTGATGCTTTTTGATTATTAGTCTTTTATATAGCACTCATTCATTCATTCATTCATTCTGAGAACAGGGATTTCTCATAGAATCCAAATGCCAAGAGGCCTCAGAGGAGAGAGGAAGCAGCAAACCCAAAGGTAGTTAAAAAAGCTGCTCTCGGGCCAGGTATGGTGGCATACACCTTTAATCCCATGCATTGGAGGCAGAGGCAGCCGGATCTCTGTGAGTTTGAGGCCAGCCTGGTCTACAAAGGGAGTCCAGGATAGCCAGGGCTCTGTTACAAAGAGAAACCCTGTTTCAAAAAACAAAAAGAAAGAAAGGAAAAAAGAAAGAGAAAAAAAAAAAAAAGAAAAACTGTTCTCTGCCTCTTTCTACTCCCCTTCTCTTTCCTCTTCCTATTCCTTTTTCCTTCCTTTTTCTCCTCCTCATTACCCATTCCTTACCCCATTCCCATACACTCAACACAACTGTCCCCAAATGACAGCCCCAGTCCAGAGTGTACAGAAGTGTGTTGGAGTTCTTATTGTAGGTGGGAGTTGTTTGTTTGTTGTTGTTTAGCAATGGAAGATTATTTCTATGGGAGACTAAGAAATAAACTAAGAACAAAGAAAAAAGCTATTTTCAAAAAAAAAAACCAATAATGTTTTCTTGCCTTTTCTTCTTCTAATCTCTGTCTCCCAGAGAAGAAGAAGAAAGGGTGGGAGAAGTAATACAACCTGGCGCCTATGTGCTGGCATGCTTTGCTTTTATGAAGTGTGGAGCCTTGCCTATATGGTAGGATAGACTCAAGCAGTGCTCAGGAGGAGGGCCTTGTAGGCAGCCTTCATTGGGTGTGAGCCCTCACCCAGACCCTGTCTGACATTCTATCCTCCTCTCTCTCTCACACACAAACTGTGTGCTTTGGGATCCCTGTACTAACATATAATTTTTATTTAACATCAAATACCTTCTGTTTTTTTTTTTTTTTTTTTTTTTTTTTTGGAGAACATCTCATATGCTAAATTATTCTCAGAAATTTTAGCTAATGTGACTTTTTTAAAAACTACTTTGGATAGCTTATAGAATATATTTAGTATCTTTTAAAGATGTATTTGTATGTATGCATGCATGTGTATATATGTGTGTGTGTGTGTATGTATCTGTGTGAGTGTATGCTGCATGTGTATGGGTGCCCATGAAGGCCAGAAGAGGGCATCAGCTCCAGTAATGAGCCACCCAATATGGGTTCTGGGAACCAAATGTCTTCTGGAAGAGCAGCAAGGACTCTTAACAACTGAGCCATCTTTCCAGCTGTATATTTGCCATTTTTTTAAACTAGTAAAATTAACTGATAATTTTCAAAGATAAAAACAAATACAATATAATACAACATTGCCAAAAAGAACAAAATATACTTGAGTAAGTCTCCCAAATGTTGACACCTGCCCCATGTCCCTCTTTTCAAATGCCAAATGAATGGACCCTGACTCTCTATGTCCATGTTAACAAGAAAAAAAGGAACTGACCCACTTGAGTCCATTGAGCAGCCCTTATATAAACCATGGAGTCACCTACACTGTGAGTTGAAGCTCTGTTCTCCAGAAAAGGACTGTGCAGTGTCTAGACTATAAGGATTAGAAGGGATTCAGTTTCCGACAATACCAGATAGTCAAGGGATTTCAGTAGAGCTCTGAAACCCCAAACCAGACACGTCATGTATAAATGAGTGTGTAGAGCACCCTGTCCTACAGTTGCTTTTACTGTGAAATGGAAAGTCCATACTAGAACAAACAAAACATGTAGTCAGAATCTGTTGGTATTTAATGAGGCAGATACTTCATACGGTTTTATTTGTTTATTGCTGAATGTGTTTTTCAAAGTAAATTTTTAGATTTTCAAAGTGAATTTTTAACTATCTTATTCCAGTGTTTTAATAAAATATAAAATATCTATAGGATTCTACAAGGCCACATGTTAAATGAACTGAGGACCAGGTCATGAGCCTGACCCAGTGCTCATGCTGTTTCTCTCTGCTCCAGGAGACATTCCATCATTCCTGACAGTCTAGCAACTGATCTCTCCTTTCATTTAGAGAATTCCTCAGTTGTGGGGACCAAAGGCTAATTTTTAATGCCTTCTTAAATTACTTCCCCACAAATGTGGAGATAAACACATTTTTTACCACTAATCTCTTTTCTGTCTCTATGGCTTTGCTATTCTGGATATTTTGCATAAACAGGATCACAAAATATATACTCCTCTCTGTATGGCTCCTTTGATTTAGCCTGCTGTTTCCAAAGTTCATCTGTGCTGTAGCATGTCAAAATGCTTAATTCCTTTTTATGATGACATAACATTCTCCTAAGTGGGTCATATTTTCTTTGTTTATTAGTTGGTATATTATTTGAGTTGTCAGCTTATTATCTTTTTAATTCTTGCCATTTTAGGGGATGTGTCATGGCATCTTATGGGTTTAATCTGCACTTCTGTAATGGTTAATGGCAGTAAACACTTCTGTTTACCACTTTGTATCTTCTCTTTGGAAAGCCATCTATTGGGACCCTTTTCGCAATTTTTTTAAATTATAGCATATGCTTTTTTTTTTTTAAACATTTATTTATTATGCATATAGTTTTCTGCCTGCATGTAAACCTGCACACCAGAGGAGGGCACCAGATCTCACTATAGGTGGTTGAGAGCTACCATATGGTTGCTGGGAATTGAACTCAGGAACTCTAGAAGAGCAGCCAGTGTTCCTAATCTCAGAGCCATCTCTCCAGCCCCCCTTTTCACAATTTTAAATTGGCTTGTCTTTCTCTGACTTAGAACAACTTGTCAGACCTCTTCTGAGGCATGGTTTGAGAAGCTGTCATTTAAATCTGTGTTTTCTATCCTTCCCAAGAGCCCTGCTCTCCTGGATCATCTTTGGTGAGCATTAGTCGGTTAGCTTCTGTTATAGCGCACAGCCCAGCTGACAAAACTGAGCACACTCACCTGGGGACAATGACTTAGGCAAGCCTCTATTAGCAATATGAAATCTGTTCAGTAGTTATTCTGTGCCCAAGGACTAGCCTCCCGAGTTGTAATTCTAAGCAGTTAAGTGGCAAAAGCCAGTCTAAGAAAACCTGGGGATTGACAAGTGGAAACTGGACAGCTGAGCCGGATTTGTGAACTGGAGCAAAACGGAATAGAAAAATCTAAGAAACAGTTGCCCTTTCTTGCTGTTTTCTTCTAAGATAAGATAGGCCACTGATCCTGGTAAGTTATTCAAATAAGACCTCTCTTTCCTCAGTGTTCTCTGCCTTGGTCCCCCAGCCATGCCATCCATCCCTCATCCCTCTGTCAGTCTAGGTTGGTGTCCAAAAACTCCACTGGTATTTTTTCCCAAAAGATCAGGTAGGCAAATAAAGTAGGGATCCTAATTCTATCAACCAATCAATTTAAGCACACAGTTGGTTGCCAGGCAAGTTTAGTTTATACCTCATCATTACTAACTCTGTACATGTTATTTCCCCTTTTAATCTTAGGTTTATTTATAAGGGGTCTGGGATGTAAGAATGTCATTTTCCCTGGGGACCTAACCCCAGGTTTGGTGGAGATTGTCCTCTGCAGCTTCCTGAGGGTTGCCCCAGTATACTCCTGTCAGAAAGAAAGAGGGAGGACTGTTGCATGGACACACTTGGGGACCACTCGTTGCTAAGCCCCCATTTTTCCCTTCCCAGGACCCTCTGTCCTGGACCTAGCTGACATGCACCTGTTATCCCAGCTCTTGGGAGGCTGATACAGGAGAATTGCTATTAGTTTGAGGCTAGCTAGGACTACATGTGAGTTCTTAGCCAGCCTGAGCTGAAGTATGAGACCCTATCTCAAAAAAAAGTATGTGGTGAGTGTATCTGAGAGGCATTAGGGAAGAAATGAGGGGTGAATATGATGAAAATACATTGTATGCATATATGAAATTCCCAAACATATTTAAAATTTTTTTAAATCCAAAAGAAAAAAAAAAAAGCTAGATTGAAACTTAAAAATTTACTAGCTTACATTTAACATTAAAGAAAGTGTCAGAATTTCGTGGCTATTACGGTAAATGCTACTCAGTGAGTATCACGTAGTCCTGCATGGCATGTAGAAGAGTGTTTGGTGTTGCCAGCTTTGACCTTATGAAATCCAAGTGTGCTGAGTTGTCTAATGTCTATTTTTAAACACAAGATTGACTTTCCCTATTACACACTAAGAAACCTAATATAGCAAAGGTGCTTGTCAGGTTGGCAATGACTTTCCAGACCTTTTATGCTTCTGCTTTTTAAAAAAGTAAATTGAAATAATCATTTTAGAATAGTAAAATTGGGGCTAGAGAGAAGGCTCAGTGGTTAGGAACATGTGCTGTTCTTACAGAGGACATGAGTTTGGTTCTAGCACCCATGTCAGGTGCCTACAACCACCTGTAACTCCAGCTCCAGGAAAATGCAACACCCTCTTCTGGCCTCTGCGGGCACATGTGTACATAACCACAAACAAACATGCACATAAATTTAAAAAATAATGAAAAAAAAATCTTAAAATAGTAAAATTATGCTCAAATAAAAGGAAGTTGGTAAATGAAAAACAGGCATTGGGGGCTGAAGAGATGGATCACAGGTTAAGAGCACTGCTGTCCTTCCAAAAGTCCTGAGTTCAATTTCTGGCAACCACATGGTAGCTCACAACCATCTATACTGTGATGTGGTACCCTCTTTCTGGCCTATAGGCACACATGCACACAGAATACTGTATACTGTAGAAATAACAGATAAATATTTTTTTAAAAAAAGAAGAACAGGCATTGGTTAAATATGGATTATGTGGAATACATGTCTTTATACATATATAAAACATATTTATATATGATTTGAAGACAAACAGGAGAGTTCCAGCACTGACTCCGCCATAGGCGATGCTAGCATCTTTGCTTATATCAAACTCTCTGAAATTGTGTAAATTACTCATTATTTCTATGTTTCTCACAAAATAAGGGTGAAAGCAATGAACCATTACCTTATTTTTAAAAATCCAAGATAACAAATGATGGTGTTCAGAATGAGTGAGATGCTCCTTGAGCAAGTTTTGATTTCCGTTCCCTTCTCTGGCCCCTGTCACTGGCCCTGAACATGAAGAGGGTCAGGGAAATGACCTCAAAGCATCCCTCTAGAGCAAGCGCCATCAGCAGACAGGCTCTCCAGCCAAGTACATGACAAAAGCCAGTACTTTTGCCATGGATGGAGGGAGAAGGGTTAGTAGCAGGGACCCAGAGGCTGAAAGAAAACCACTAGGGGTCTGAACCATACCCCTACCTCAACTTCCTAGAACCCACTTCAGCATGCAGGGACTTCAGTGACAGATGTCTATCTGCCCACTCTAGAGTCTAGTTCAGATTATTAGAAACTTTGCCTCTTTTGTTCACTCCGTGTTTATGTTGCCTGGCACGGAGCAGACCCACAGTAAACACCTGCTGAATGTTAAGGCTTGGCACTTGTTATGGATCCTTTTCTGCAAGGGAAGGGGATTGTTTTCACTGCAAACCAGTAATTCTAAGTATCCTGGTGAGATCAGTCACTAAGGGAGGAATTTGTGGTGAATATAAACACCTTAAGTTGTTAAATTTGCAAATAAAAATTAGAAATACATATGGTACAGAATGGTGAGTGGTTCTTGGCATGTGAGTTTTCCTAAAGCACATACAAATGAAGCATAGGAGGACCATAAGGTAAGTGGTAGATAGAGCAATGGTGATTAATCTTCTCACATAGGTTGGACTTTACTAGATCAAGGTGTAGAATTTTTGAACTCAAGACATTCCAATAGGCTTAAGAGAGAATTCTCTCAACTAAAAACAAATGCTATACTTATCCCTCATTTACAGTCTGGCTCAGGGATCAGTTGGGACAAGCCATAGAAGGCAGGGATGCTCTCTGCAAACAACTTAACTAAACAATCCTTTAGTACTCCAAGCAACTGTATTTCTAGAGTCACTGAGCATTGTCAATCTCTGGTTAAACAAGTGGTCATCAACCAGCAGCAGTCTACCTAATCCAAGTTCAATATCCCAATTACACTGGCTTCTTGAACAAGTTTAAAATGTTCACAATCAAGCACTCACTCATTCACTTATTCCTTCACTTACTCCATCAACAACCCTGTGTTATCCTCAGAGATTCTGGATGGTATGAGAAAGTTTACATCAGCAATTAGCAGCACAGGAGCTGGGAGTGGAAACTTGAGGTATATTGAGTACATATCATGCTTGGTGAACTTTTCCCCCAGCTAGTATCACTCTGAGAAACCATCCTAACTCTAACTTAGGAAAAGAGTTTTTACTTTTCTTTAACTAATACCCTAATAATGAATCTGACATTGTGCTGAAAGTAACTGTTTCCCTTCCCTAGACGCCTCAATGTTACTATTTTTATGTCCCTACTATCTGGCACAGGAGCTGGCACAGCCTCTGAGTTTATTATCAGTGAAGCAGTTGTCCCATGGATTCCATAAAGCTAACTAATTTTACATTGTACCATGTCTGTGTTATTCTATGTGATTTCCCCTCATCATATGTGGCTACAAAGCCTTTGAAATGTGTGCAGCAAGGGAAAAGGAACTGGGATGTGCTCTAAAATAAAATGCAGCCAGAGTTCCAAGACACAGGACAAGACAATGTAAACTATCAAATGACTATGTTTTGTAAATATCCATTGCAAATAGTACCTTGATTATTGCATTAAACAAAATACATTATTAAAATTACTACCTGATATATATATATATATATATATATATATATATATATATATATATATATATATATATA